>NC_091826.1:59201807-59501807 GCF_038994185.2 Dermacentor albipictus | reverse complement strand
AAAGAAAGCGCAAATATATTTTATTTCGACGAAAAGTGCAGCAGCGGACACGCCCAGCTCGCGCGTCTCGTTTCCGCCTGTGATTGGTCGGTGCGCCTCGTGACGTCAACTCTGCCGCTGCCGACCGCTGCCGCTACACATGAAGCGCGGTGCCAGGTAGTTTGGTGCTGTTTTTCTGAGACGGTAATGGAAAATTTAGAGAGACTGCGTTTTTCTGAGGAGTTCGGCGTTACTCCCTACATGTACGAGCCGATTGCGAAGAGCCGGCCTCTCGAAGAAGCAAACGATGCTGGTGCGAGCAGTGCTTTCGACGCGAAAGAATGCAAAGCCTTGGGATCTCCTCGTGTTGGAAATGCTCTTTGGTGAGTATGTTTTTTGCAAAGCGATCTAGTGATCTCGCCGATCTTTCGCCGATCTAGTGAGCTAGTTTCCGGTCAAACAACTGTATTGTTTTGTTCCTGCATGCCTCCTCGTGGAACGTAAGCGGGGATGCGATCATCGGCATTTGTGCGCTGTCCAAAGCTGTCGGCAATCTACAAAGACGGTTTAAACGCGTGAAAAGTTTCCTGGTTCATGCAGTACGTGTAGTGACCTTCATCTGTTGACTACCACTCACGTTGACTACCACTCACGTTGACTACCACTCACGTTGACTACCACGCACGTTGACTACCACGCACGTTGACTACCACTCTACATACACGCAGACGCACCAGCAAAGGAATGCAGGGTCGATCGAAGCAGATTACGGTGGCACGCACGCAGAAACAAGCGCGTTCAGGCACGGTCGCGGACGCTGCGAAGGAACGAAGCAGAGTTGACGTCACAACACCGCGGTTTCCGGTCTCCGCTCCGCTCGCTCACTCAAAGGGGGGCGGAGCTACAGCGCAATTTCAACCGACGATTACGTCGCTCCTAATTGAAAAAAAAACCAAATTTTACCTACACGGTTTATAAGGTTCCCGCATCCGTATATGAGCGTCTCATTGAATTCGACAGACTCTTCAGCTTCCCTTTAAAGGTTGACCATAAGAAGCACGAAAGCGTGCGTCGTGGGTGTCATTGAACAGAATAATGAATGATGACCTAACATTCGATATCAGTGTCCTGAAGCGAGAACCACAGATCTGTGCTTCTTGAAACTATACGGGATATCTTCTTTTTCTTTCGGCTTTCAGTCTTTGATAGGGCGGCGCAGAGCGTATGTTTTGCAAGACGTTATAGTGCAACACTAAAAGACGTCTTCAACGGGTTTCTATTTCCCGTCTTCGGGTTATAGCATTCTAGTATAACGGCAACTCTATTGTGAGCCTACGCGGAGCTGCGCCTCAAAAGAGGGCCTTTTTCAAATTTCCTAATGAATCTTACTCTCGTACAAATTGAAACGTATGTATAGGCAAAAAAACAAAGGAGACTCATGGGGTACACTTGTTCTGACGTCCGCAGTACGACCTGGCGAACCCGATGCTCCGCCAGCTCCAACTGCTGGTCACGGACTTGTGGCACTACGACGCGCTGCTCAACAAAAATGTGTTTCGCGCCTACGACTTGCCACGCCAGTGGCAAGAGCTCAGGGCTGCCAGCTTCGCAGCGCTCTTCGCCAGCAACATCCCGCGTCTGCCTGAGGCACAGACTTTCGTAAGGGTGGCAAAAGAGGCGACGGCCGCGGACAGACGGCCAACCTTCCGCGACATCCCTGAGGACCAGCTGTACTTCCTGGTCCGGTGTTTTTCGGAGTGTGGTGATGGCCAAAAAGTTCAGGTGCGTTGAGAAGCTTAGCTGTACCCCATCTCCCCAGTGTCGTTGGACCAGACAGATGGGAGCCCAGCTTGGGTTAAGGAGCAGCCGTCGCAAAGGTGTCGACCTTTTTTTATTGCTTCAAACAGACGCTCCTTCTAAACTTCTGGTCTCACGTGCTAAAAAAAGGGTCCGGATAACCTGGCGCCTCAGACACTAACCGGCATTCGGCGGTCTTACAACACTACATTAGGCAGTACACCTAGACTACAGCATTGAGTCCACGGAAAGGAGGACCAGATTTTTAAGCGACGCATGTTTCTCCCAATGATGTCAGTTTTTATGTTGTATCTCACTATCTCGCCGTTTCACTAATCTGCAGTCACTAATGGGAAATAGCAGACGCTTCGTTTGGTGGCCGCGAGCGAGGAGCACTACGCCGATGAATGAGAGAAGTGCGTCGAACGTCAGCTCGTCGCACACGTGCAACTTGTTCTACGAGCGTCGCTCTTTAACCGCGCTCTTTTCACCACTGTTCCGTTACCTGGAGCAAGAGGTGCGAACGAGCTTCACAGTTTCATTCATGCGAAAGCGTCAAATGGCTAATTGAGCAAGAAAGCCTGCGTCTGTAGTTTGTAGCAACTAAACGGAGCCTAAAGTACACGATTGACTGCGAAGTCGTGTCACGAGCGACACTTGACTTAGCAGAGCGGGCGAAAGGAAACGCGTACTGCCAGGTAAAAGCGACAGGTGTCGCGTTCAAGGGGAATGCATCCCCGCAACTCCACGTCACCTTCGCTCTCACGTTTAGGAAGCCGGCCGGCCTTGCCCGAACCAGCGCCGCATGGCTGCTACTACTTGCTTGCTCCGGCAGCACGTCCCGCTATATATATTACATCACTCACTCAGAAAAACTCGAAGGACCACTCAGTGGCGTGCAGATAGATTTCAATTCTTCCGTATTGAGAACTTATAATCGCTTAGGTGTCCTCAGATATTTTTTAAGCTATGGCTTCGGATGTGGTCTTGGTGACGACCGTTGTGTGTAATCTGGGCACGTTCTCTGGCACGATCACTTTCGGTGATACTGTGGCATGCGCCCTCAGGTGCAGGCTGGTTGGCGGGTTGAGCGTTACACCACGTGAAGGCTATAGTATCGCCGAAAGCGGCTGTCTGAGAACACGTCCGCTAATAGGGCAAGCCCGACGGTACCCTCGACCACTAAGGACTCACGTCTATGGCAACTTCCCTCATTAGCCGGTGTCTCGTGCAGCAACGATTCGTACATTGCATTATGTAGATGTCTATAGTTGAGCCTGCGTATTTTATTAATTAGTTGCGATAACAATTATAACACTCCTGACGAATTTTCGCCGTCGTAGTCACGGGTGGCGTCGGCGTAGATTTGGTGGCCCGTATGAATTCAATCGAGATGCTGGTTAGGTACTATTATATTTAAAATGGAAAACTGCTCCTACGAAATGTATGGTCTTCACCCATTTATTCATCAAAATTTTGGCTATTGATGAGCGTCATGAACAGTATTAAAGCATTTCATTCGCAGCATGTGCTTTTTCTTGTCAGTCAATACAAACTGCCAAATAATACTGAGATCAAAATCAGAAAGTGGTGTCCGATTCCACCTGTACTGTCGCCAGTGTTCTTAACGGATTTGACATTTCCCTGGTCGCAGACTAGTGCCGACGCTTTGCCGTGAGTCTCCTCCAGGGCAGCGTCGCGGTTCGGCGCCTGCAACGCCACTGGCGGCGTTCATGGTACTAGCGTTGTAAGACGCCTGTTACCTGCCAGGACACATCTACTAAACAGTCGTTGTTTCGTAGTAGTAGTAGTAGTGATTTTAAGATGAAAGGAAGAGAAAGGTGCAGTGCCGTAACTGTCTCTCAGGGGAGGGCAGCTCAACAGCACTGCACGGGGTAAGGGGAGTGGGGAGAAAGAGATTAGAGAGAGAATGAAACAGAGCGGAAAAAAAACAAGAATGTTAAAGAAGAAGCAAAGCGGTGCTCACAGCCGCGCTCTCAGCTGAGTCTCGTCACAAAAGCCAAGGAGGGCAGCAAGCGCTCTCTTGGCGATGGAGCACTCCGTCGAGCCACGTCGCCACCCCATATGCGTAGTTACAACACTGTCCTGTCCGCTATCGCTGTCAATCCTTCGCCCTATGGCCGAAATGGCCTAATTCTTTATGTGCGAGCATTATACTGTGAAAGGGGGCAAACGATGTATCTGTGTTAAGTGTGGAAAGACAGTCGAGTGGCTTGGCGTTCGCAAATGGTGTGTTTGTTACTGGTGCATGCCAGCACAATTTGAGCATTTTGAGCATGCGTGTACCTTTAGTGTATGAAAATGGTGTTTGTGATGTTCTGTTAGCAGTGTACCGATTTGTGCTTTCCTCATGAGTACTGCTTGACGTGTTGGGCCCTATAAGGTCTGTCTATTCCAATCTGTTTTTATTCCACTCCCATGACGTCAAATGTATGTAACAGCCGACGCAAGCATCGGGCGGTAACGCGTAGCGTTGTTTGAAAAGGCCAATCAAGGGCGCTTGCTCTTTGTAGGACGTCACTTTCTTTTACTTTCAAAGCGAATAACATTGGCTACATTGAGCAGATTTTTTTACGTAATTGCCTGAAAAGAGGCGAGGAGCACCCATAACTGGAGAGGGTTTTGATAGGGCGGAACCAGCACAGTCAAGGTAGATAGCCGGATGAGCAGGGTGGTGCCAGCGTCTGCGACTGGTACGCTTCGCGATACTAAGCCTACGGTGGCTGTTCGATATTCGCGGCGGGGTGCAACCGAAGTTAAAAATACCTTGAAAACGGATGCCCAGCATAGTAGAGTTGAAATAGTGATGTCGTATACGTGCCGATAGGTCTCCATAACGTTATACTGCCATGCCACGCAAAATCTTGTACGCACATAAATCCATGCCCCCGGCAGCTCCGAGTAGCTAGTGCACAGCGATCGGCAGGCACCCATCTTCTTTTCCGTCTGAAATAGGGCAGACTGCGGCTTTTAAGAAAAACTTTCAGTTTTGCTGGGCATGCGTGCACGCGTGCACGCGTGCACGCCACCTTGAGGTGGTGAATTTTTGTCGTTTCTTGACGTCCCATGACAGATAGGTAAAGTGGACGTAGCCCGAAAACGTTTGACCAATAGCAATTGGTCAAACAACGCCTCTTTCGCTAATGGCAAAAAAGGTGTCGAATCAGGAATAAATACTTGCTTTCCTTCGGTTTCATCATCATCATCAGCCAGGTTACGCCAATTGCAGGGTAAAGGCCTCTCCCATAGTTCAACTACCCCGGTCATGTACCAATTGTGGCCATGTTGTCCCTGCAAACTTCTTAATCTCATCAGCCCACCTAACTTTTCGCCGCCCCCTGCTACGCTTCCCTTCCCTTGGAATCCCGTGCGTAACCCTTAAAGACCATAGGTTATCTGCCCTCCTCATTACATGTCCTGCCGATGCCCATTTCTTTGTTTATTTCAACTAAGATGTCATTAACTCGTGTTTCTTCCATCAACCAATCTGCTATTTTCTTATCCCTTAACGTTACACCTATCATTCTTCTTTCCATAGCTCGTTGCGTCGTCTTCCATTTAAGTAGAACTCTTTTCGTAAGCCTCCAGGTTTCTGCCCCGCCCGTAAGTACTGGTAAGACATAGCGGTTATGCATTTTTCTCTTGTGTGATATTGGCAACCTGCTGTTCATGATCTCAGAATGCCTGCTAAACTCGCCCCAGCCCATTCTTATTCTTTTGATTATTTCAGTCTCATGATCCGGATCCGCGGTCACTACCTGTCCTAAGTAGATGTATTCCCTTCCAAGTTCCAGTGCCTCGGCACCTATCGTAAACTGCTGCTCTCTTCCGAGATTGTTAAACATTAGTTTTCTGCAGATTGATTTTTAGACCCACTCTTCTTTGCCCCTCCAGATGAGTGAGCATGCATTGCTGTTGGTCCCCTGAGTAACTAAGCAAGGCAATATCGTCAGCCAATCGCAAGTTACTAAGGATTTCTCCATTAACTCTTATCTCCAATTCTTTCCAATCCAGGTCTCTGAATAAATCCTGTAAACACGCTGCGAATATCATTGGAGAGATCATATCCCCTACCTGACGCCTTTCTTTATAGGGATTTTGTTGCTTTCTTTATGGAGAACTACGGTGGCTGTGGAGCCGCTACAGATATCTTTCAGCATTTTTACATATGGCTCGTCTACACCCTGATTCCGCAATTCCTCCATGACTGCTGATGTTTCGACTGAATCGAACGCTTTCTCGTAATCAATGAAAGCTACATATAAGGGTTGGTTATATTCCCCACATTTTTCTATCACCTGATTGATAGTGTGAATATGATCTATTGTTGAGTAGCCTTTACGGAATCCCGCCTGGTCCTTTGGTTGACGGAAGTCTAAGGTGTTCCTGATTCTATTTGCAATTACCTTAGTAAATACTTTTTAGGCAACGAACAGTAAGCTGATCGGCCTGTAATTTTTCAAGTCTATGGCGTCGTCTTTCTTATGGATTAGGATTATGTTAGCATTTTTCCGGTATGCTCGAAGTCATGAGGTGTTGCGTATACAGGGTGGCCAGTTTCGATAGAACAATATGCCTACCATCTTTCAACAAATCTGCTGTTACCTGGTCCTCCCCAGCCGCCTTCCCCTTTTGCAGAGCTCCCAAGGCTTTAGATACTTGTTCCGACGTTACTTATGGGATTTCAAACTCCTCTAGCCTATTTTCTCTTCCATTATCATCGTGGGTGCCACTAGACAACGTTCCAGCGTTAAACATTGCCAGGTTGAGGTTCCAATGGCGGCCTGTCCGGAACCAGGGATTCTTAGCACCCTCTGCTGCGTCGCAGGTCGGAACGCCGCCATGGTCAGTTGCTTCGCAGCTGCTGGGGACTGAGGGCGTTGGTTTGATAGTTGTCCTCTATAGAATGTTGTAGCCAAGTTCTGCACCAGGGTGGTCAATCCTGCTCTGGTGAGGGAGTGCGTTACCGGTTCTGGTCACCGGATGATGCCACACTCCAGGCCTGTTTATGCAATTTTATCAACACGCTCTGTGTCAACAATTTTATCAACACGATCTGTGTTATTTTTTTTTAATCCGGTGGAAAACTGCGCGGCACCGGGATTGGAGCCATGGTCCTCTGGCATGCGAAGCGGATGTTCTACCTCTACGCCACCACTGTACCTCTTTCGGTTTAATCATGCATAATCAGTGTACACATATCACATCAGGTGCCCCGTTTCACGGTTTTGTG
The DNA here is from genome assembly GCF_038994185.2 of Dermacentor albipictus. Lineage (NCBI taxonomy): Eukaryota > Metazoa > Arthropoda > Arachnida > Ixodida > Ixodidae > Dermacentor > Dermacentor albipictus. The sequence continues at coordinate 59,494,777 of NC_091826.1, read as the reverse complement.
CCGTCCCGGGACACACAAGCGCAGCGGGTGGTGACACGAATATTTTTTGACCGATCGTAGAGGGCCGATTGCAGAATTGGAATAGAAAACTTTGGAATAGCTTTACGCTATAGGCGCCTCTGGTTCGCATGTTGCAAGTACTTTGGAAGGGGGTGTCGTGGTCTCGTAGTTCCGGAAGTAGCGTTTTCCTTTCGAGGCGTGCTTTTCTTCTATGTAAGTACAGGTCATGGTTGGCGAGGGGATCGAAGGATCCGGGCATTTGCATTCCCGGCATAGCGCGTTTGCTTTGCCATTTCCACCGATTTCCTGACGTACAAATACCCATTTGGCAGTAACCATTACCATGTAGCTTGAAGTAATCTGGTCTTTGAGGATGTCTTTATCATGTGCTAGTGGTGTATTGCTTGTAGATTTTTGTACGGCAACTTAGTTATGAGATAGTATACGATTATCAGTTAGGATCGTGGTGGTGTGTTACGGTGCTATCGATTGCTCGAGTTGCGAGCGCCGTTGCTCCTGGGGAGTAGTGGTGTCTGTGCGCAAGTTGTGAGTCAGGTACTACCACGGCTGTCGGACCATTTGTCATAGCCCTCTCGAAGCTGGTATCCATATGACATAACTGTGTCTGTTGCGGCGACGGATTTCAAGTACGTTCGCGTTCCTGTCTTGGTCTTATCTTGCCGCATTGTGCGTCACAGGGTTCAGGATGTTTGGTGTCGGTAGCATAGATATTCTAGGAGGGACGTACATGGACGTTCATGGACGTCCATGCACATACTTAAGCGTTCCTTCCGGAACAGATCCGTGCATATCGCGCCATGGTGGAGCAGACAGTGAACGACAACGTAAATAAACGCAATACATTGTTTGGTGCTGACAAACGCCAGTGGTTTTTCTTCGATCTCATCTCGTTCCCCATCGCGATGCTACGTTTGCGATGCCGCTGGCATGCACCTCATCGGCGAGCGTTCTGATACGATTTCAGCTATCAGGGCGGCTGTTTCTTGCTCAGCGCGAATATTTCTGCTACGCAGCTGCCTTGTGGTGCGACACCGCAACACAGCTGTGGTGGAGGTAATCGTTGTGCCGCGAGGAATGCAATGTATGAGCAACAGCTTGATTTGGGAGAGCTCGCTCGTTTTGAATATAACGTGAAACATGTGTGAAGGGACGGTGACAAGGAACATGGTGGCACATGTTACGGCGTGTGGCTGTAATGCTCGATTTTTTTGAGACTACCATTCTGGACAGGAGTGGCAACGCCTTTTGTTGACTTGCACTGCAGGCCTTCCTTATCAAAAAAGAACAGAGATCAGTGCATAAGTGAGCCGTCTATCTCTATACTTGATGCTGAATTTGACTTCTTGCACAGCCATCTTTGGTGTACGTTTGCCTGGTCCTATCGCTCGGTATGCGCATGTGTGACAGGAGGATATACATGTGTGCAATTCTTTCCTTCCATTAAACAGTGGCGAGTAGAGCTTCTCTTTGCCTGCCTTTCTTCTATCTGTAGTTTTATTTCTTCTATTTTAGTTTTTTGTAGTCACTCGTTTAGTTAAACAACTAGATATAAATCGCATAAATGCGATCATGAGACAATCGATGAGCTTATTTTAATGAATCTTGTCGCGCATGAGAAATTTTTTTTCTAATAACACAATCAAGGAAAAATTTCATTCAGAGCGTGCCGCCCTTTACAGAAATTTTGACATACCGGCAAGTCCGAAAATAGATGCACGCACGAAGTTTACAATTTTGTAAGTCCGCAGTAAAAACAGATGTCGTATATTTTTAAATGTGACTTCAAGATCACGCAAAGCGTCAAATTCTGATATCTGCATTTACACCCTACATCAAATTGTTAGAATGCTTACGATGGTGTTGCTAACAAAAAGAGTAATAAAAAGGAGGTGTGTTTTACAGCAACGTATAATACAGGAACTTTCTGTGCTTGAGATGCATTCCTAGGTGCAGTTGACAAAATTGTCATGTCGTTCTTTATTGCCGAGCTACAGGGTTGTAAATTTGTTACTTAAATTTTTAAAATAATTTTTGATGCGGCATTAAGCTATCTTTTTTCTAATTGGTGGGTTGAATCAATAATTTTCTCGTTACACTCACAAAACATTCGTGTTTTCTTATTTTTCTATTTTTTTGGCGCAACGACCCGCACAACATATGGTGCAGGGTTTGGAGAGAGTAGCAATTTTTTCTTCTCCATGTACTAAAAAACATGAACGTGACGAGTTCCTTGAACATAGCACCTGCGAGAACAAGACGCGGCTTTGCCGCACAACATTGATTCACAATATAGCTCATCTTTTTTTTTTTCAGCTTGAGAATAATCAGGCCGTAAGTTACGCTGAATCCGGATACCTATTTAACGTACACGGTATTTCTACGTCAGCACAAGGTTTCCATTAAAGCGTCACTAGAAGTTCCCGTGGACGTTTCGTAGGTGCCAGGATGCTCTTCATTCCACGAGCGCGAGTTTCCTTGCGTGATTTGTATTCTAGAGTTTTACATGCCAAATCCACGATTTTATTATGAGAAACGCCGTAGTGGAGCGACTCCTCATTAATTCTGACCACCAGGATATCTTTTCTGTGCCCAGAATGTACGGAACACGCGCTTTTTTGCATTTCGCCCCTATCGAAATGTGGCTGCCGTGGCCGGGATTGGATCGTGCGGCCTCGCGCTTAGCATGAAGCCGTTAAGCCACCGCAGCGGATACCTAGCATGCTGTGATTCGCGACGACTCGCTAAGCGCAACGTTAAACCGGAGTCCTTCAATGGGTAAAAAGTATTGAATGACCCTGCTTATACTTTCTTATCGCTGCCAACGTTTCACCGTTCTGGCGAAACTGCCAGTTTTTTTTTTTCTGTCTCATTATCACCTTCTCTTTTGCAGAGAGCCATCTGTAACTTGGCTCTACCTGCAGTACCAGCGTTCAGGAGAGCCTTCAAGTGTAAGCCTCACCATCGACTGGTGACCAACTTCACTTGGTCCGAACCAACATCGACCACACGCAGTGCTTCACCGTAGTGCAAATAAGTGGTGAACTGTTCCGTCTATGAACAAGGAACAAGGCTTCTTCAAGACTGTACCGCGCTCCCCCATTTCTTGAAATTTGCCGCTTAACTTATAGATAATGCACACAATGTCGCGCAATTTGGCCATGTGGTGTATAGGACTGTTTACCTTTATTTTTAATTAACCGCTTAAGAATTAGTGTGCAGTCAAAGCGACAACTCTTTTAAGGACATGCAGAAAGCTTAATCTGAGCTACGTTAACGCCCCCATTGTTTTGTTTCAAACGTGATTTCTCGCCAATATTCTGTAAAGTTTAGATCTCGAGCAGATTTCTTTTGTTGTTTGGAAACTTGTTCATCATCCTTTTACTTTTTGGCACAACCTTAAGTATAGGCGAAGTGCATTTGATGATTGCCTGTTAATACTGCGCATACATTTCCGTTATTGCACTGCAGTAGCCCGATAAACGCGCCTTTCTGCTTCACGTCTCACCGCATAGCTGGCAACTTTCTTTACGTTGTCCCGCATCTCAAAGTGTACCAGCGGACCCCTGACGAGATCTAGGCCTGGCGCGAACACGTCATTGAATTCTGCTACCAAGCGGTGCACGTTAACATCGTCCGTCCCGGCGAAAGGCATTCACTCACCTGTCGTGTGGATGTTCATTACTGGCGCCTCTGGCATGTTGAACGCCTGGATCAGTTCACGTCCGCACAAATTGGAGCCGGGGCAACCAAGAACTGTCAGGGATGCGTCAGTCGACCGGTTTGCGCATGAAAGCTTGAGCTTGCGTTGCCTCCGAACGGGAAGCCTTCCCAGGAAACAAGTCGGGTTCAATGGCGAATCACGCAGCTTGGGCTACGTTGTTTTGTTTTTCTCATAGGTTGGCCACATGGTGACCGACACTGGTGACCCTGTATCGACCTGCATGTCCACTGAAACGCCCCCACAATTCAATGTGTGTGCATACAATGGGTTCCGTGATGCCGACGTAGCTGACATGGCTGTCCGCTGCTTCCAACGCAAATATACCGGCCGTACCTACAGATGTGCATTCCTCCCGAGGCGATGGAATATTTACCTGACGCGGCAGCCCTGGTGGCCCTTCAATGAACTCTCTCCCTACGGAAACAGGCTCGGGCAATATGACCCCGCTGTTGGCACTTAAAGCATGTTGCCGAACGGAACCGGCAATCCTCTGGTTCGTGCACTTTCGCCCAAAGCGGTTACACGAAATAATCCGTGGCCGGTTTCTTGGGCGATAAGACGGTCTTCCCATCGCATGTACTCTTCCTTAAGCGGCGTGGCTCATGATCTGCTGCGCGGTCGCTTCTGCGATTTCGTCTGATAGCACGATTTCTTCTCCTTCCGTGATCGTCAGCTCTGGCTTCGCAAGCAACTCTCGGCGCACTCCTGCACTTTGCAGCCCACAGACGATGCGATATCGCAGCATTCGGTCCAACGTTGCGCCAGAATTGCATGTGTCCACTGTTTGACGAATGGCAACTATGAAATCTTTGACAGGTTCGCCTGGCAGCTAATCGCGTGTAAATAACTTGTAAGACTGTGCCGTCTCGTTTCGTTTAGTTGCGGCGAAAAGTGGTGCTGCAACCAAGCTACCGTTTGGGCGTAGAAAGTTCGTTCACCTCCTCTGGCGCGTATCGACCACTAAGTACATCCACGGTGTGGGCCGTCAGTGCTGTAACAAACAGGGTGCGCTTCTTCTTGTCGTCCGTGCTGCCATTGCCTTCAAAGAATGCCTCCAGTCGAACTTGATAAGCTGGCCGCTCGTCCCCCGTCTCGTCAAACTGCGACGGGCTGGCTTATTCTGCCATGGTGGCGAAGGCTGCTGCGTGCTAAGAGGACGGCCCGTTGTCATCCCATTCTCGTCGCCATTCACACTGTTGATTGACCATAAGCCGTTTGTGGGACTTCAGTTGAGTTATGTTGCAAACATGTACGCCTCTTTTATAATAGCAACAATACGGCGCAAAAAAATTTATCCGGAAGTTTTATTTGTACGGATATAAATAAATATTCCATTCTATTTTACATGCCTTGAATCGAAATCAATTCTTTTTCGCGTTTATTTATGTAAGAATACTGTTTGCGCGAAATACGTTTGAATACAGCACCTATATACACTGTCTCATAAAACAAATTTCACCTCTTGCTTTGTGAGAACTGATAAAGAGCTAATTCGATCACGCAGAAATTGTTCACCTTCTCGTATACCAAGTTTGACATATTTACTCAACTGAACAGCGTTAAGAGCGCTGTATTTTTGCCTTTCAAACAAGGAAACAAACTGCTGACGGACAAGGCAGGTACGTTACCTTCTTAACTGACAGACTTCGACTGCCTTCATAAATTTGTAACTGCCGATGATGTCACTGTGAAGACGGTTTTCAGTTTAACTACGGTGACAAATATGCAGCAGTTGCACTGTAGAACGGCCGCAGCAGCATACGACCCGGGCCGTTTGTGACGGGTATGTGACCATAGCGCCACCTGTGCGTCATGAAGCGAAGAAGGGCTGAATTATCCTTCCCTCCCGGGAGAAGGGAGTCGTGTACCAATCTAGAAGAAGGTAAATTCAAAATGTCAAGAGCATCTTTGGTTATCAGGTACAATGCGTGGAAAGAAAACTTGGCTGGGCGTAACGTATTTGTTGACCGGGAATAATTGCACAGAGAAGAATCACGAGTTAGTGGAATACCTAAGTGCTTATATAAAGAGTTTCGGGAATAATGCCAAAATTATCCTCTTAGGTGACATGAATGCCCGCATGCAGGATCTAGATGGATATACCGACAACAACTGGAAGTCGATGTGAACTTTGTGAGCAGCATAGCCCCGTTATCATGAGTAAAGGGCCTAAGTGTGACGGGCAGACCACGCGGGAAGTGAGAAACCGGTGATCGACCATTGATTACTGCCTGATGACAGAAGGAATTCATGATAAGTTGAGAGAAATTATTATTGAAGAGGAAGAGTGTAGAAGTATAGAGATTGACGCTAAAGCATCATTTTGAAAAGGGTATATATAGTCGGGAAAAAAAAGCAAGAAGCGCGAAATGGCCATTCCAAATTTGAACAATGAAAAAATAACAAATATTGTCACAAGAGTCGAGGATGAACTTGGCAATTGGCTAAGCAAAGAGTCGAAATATAGTGAGCTTGGAACTATAATATTGTTACGTAGGAAGACGCAGACGACAAGCTATGTACAAATATATTTGCAAGGAAAATACGCTGCGCTTGGCCAAGAGGCAAGAGCCCGCGCTAGCTTCTAAATCGTCGTCGTCGTCTTCACACTGCTGGCCTTTCGTGATCGCACATATTGTGCCGTAGACAGTTGTTTTTGGCTTCCTCTTTCTATGAGACCATGACTACATATATTTTGCGAAAGGTTTTGCAGATGCAACTGCAAAAACGCCTTACCGACAACGCTTACCATACAACGGCCAGAAAGGTCATCGGGAATTTTCGCGAAATTCTCGAAACATATTTGTCATTGTAACACATCGCGTCTGTGAACCGTAAGCGCCTGTATAAATAAATAGTTGATGTCCTGTTCACAAAGCCACTATATAGGGCTCTTCACTGTGAAGGTCGAGGACACGATGTTTTATAACAAGCCAGGCAAATGCCGATCAAACGAACCACAAAGCATTCTTTCTTCAAATTACATGTTGGCACGCTACAGGTCATAATATGGCTAGAGGATAAAAAGATTCCTTTGCGGCAGTGACAGTCAACTGCGTCCTCTGCAAAAAATCTCGTAAACTAGAGAACTCGCATTCACATGATTTCTGAAGTGAAGGCGCTAAAATGACGGAGGACAAAGAAGAAACACACGCACACACTTCTTTGTCCTCCGTCATTTTAGCGCCTTGACTTCAGAAATCATGCTTAACCAACACGCCCAACTATCCATCCTAACGTCGAATTCACAGGTGGCTCGGATCCAATGTTGCTTTGGGGCGTTCAGTGCCTGCCACCATTGTGTAGGGCGTGCGAACGCCGGCCACCAGGGATGCTCCGGAGCCACTCGGCGACGTCTAACGGTAGTGGCTGGGGACGAGATTAGGTACGTTGGCCGAACGCGCCCAGACGCTTCTTAATCTCGAGCCCAGCAACCACCGTTAGTCGTCGCTGGCTATCGCCGGAGCGCCCGGGCGGCTGCCGTTTCCGCGCTCTACACAACAGTGACGCGCACTGTACTCTTGAAAAAAAAACTTCCCCTAACACCGCATGGAACTGGATCCTTGACTCTAGACGATGCAAACGGCGTCTCCTACGATACGTCCATGATCCTCGGTCTTCACAATGTGTGGTAAAGAAGGATGCAAGTGCGTCTCGATGATGTTAACGCACTTTCCGCTAGAGGAAAAATCTATTGAACGTGTTGCATACATCCGGTAGGCCCTACCAAACTCCACCTGAGCTGCCTTAATGGCTCGCCGTATTAGGTTAACTTCCATGGTTAAGGAAGTTTGAACCACAGCTATTCCTTCTTTTTTTATTTATCTTGGTGTGTCGGTCTAAAGAAGGTCACTCGAACGGAGATATCACTGTCATGGTATAAGCACCCCCAAGTGAAGCAGCGCATTGCATTGCTCAACCGCTGTTTAATTGGCACCTGGCCCTTAGAGATTTCATGTAGTGTTTTATCAGTACAAAATTACGTCAACGGTAGCCTAAAGTAACGCCATCGAGGTAGAGCCAGTACTGCTCCTGAAAGGACAAAAGCGATACGCACGAAAAGAATGTTATTAACGCACAGTCGTGCATATCGCTCTTAATACTTCTCAAGGCAGTGACATACAACAATCGGACAACTGTAGAAATTAACAAACTTCAACTAAAAAATAAACACGAGGCAAAATTATACATAGCGTACAACGAAATAGTATGAGCTATCATTTAGCTTCAGAAATTTCTTCAACGATATCTGAAGAAAACTTTCTTTATCACCTAAAGCGCATTAGCGAGGCTTACTACTTTGTCTTAACAGTCAAAATCTATGCAGTTGCAGCGCCTTTTTTTTTTTTAATTCGCGATAATTGCAGTAGGTCCGCAGCATTCGGTTATCGTAATAATTTTAATGTCACAATTTTGGAAGTTGTATGGGTTATATGTCCTTGCATTTTTTTATTTATATTGTTACCCACTTCGCCAATCAATATTACATTAGGGGTGGCGGGATACAAGTCAAGGCAGTCTGCAGGTAAAGGAAAATTGGTTTTAAGGCATTTTACAATTTAGATAGCAAGGATGCAAATAAAAACGATAACGCACAAAATATAATCACTCCAATTCAAACGCTTTATATATATAGATTTTTTTTTCGTAAGATAATCGTAGATGCTTGACTTAAAACAGTTGTTGCAGCGCCAACGCGCCGCTTGTTCCATTCAGAAATTGAAGCAATAAAACGACGGACACCTACAAAGGGAAGTACTCAAAAAGGAATTAATCTAAACAGCGTTTCGGCTTCCCTACGGAAGCCTTGTTCACAATGGGATGAAGGAAAGTTCACGGAAGCTTACGTATACATCAGAACGTGACGTTAGCAGCGCGCGTATGAAGGGGGGGGGGGGGAGGGGTGTTGCCTCATTTCGATCGAGCGTGTGACGGGTTTTTTGTAACTCCAGTCATTCCCGATAGAGCCGCGATTTCCGGTTTCTTTTTTGGCCGTAGGGAAGCCGGAACAACTTTTAGATTTATTCCTTTTTTACTACTTCATTTGGTCGGTTTCGACGTTCTATTGCTTCAGGCTTGATCCCCACCAGACGGGCTTCCGTCGAAACCTCAACTTCATTCAGGAATTGCACGGCGGGAGAAAGGCTCCCGAAAGAACTTAGTTCTACAACTAACTTCTCTAACTTTATTTGCATGGTTTTACGAAGGGACACATAACAGCGCTTTTACAAGTATCGGTCTCTCTTAATGCATGCTTTCGAATAAAATGTTAACAAGAACAGTTAATCTTAGTATTTTTCTGCGTTCCTGTATGCTTCCTAATTTTAAAGTTTTATTGTCCTTTTACACACTGAATGCACGAGAGTACTTATTACAAACAAACCTGATGCTTATATTTTGCCCTCGTATTTTTACTACGTCAACTTTCGTCCACAGATCCCACACTGTACATGCGTACCCAAGCACTGACAAAAATTGTCTCATAGAAAGTTATGCAGTATCTTTTGTACACCACCTATTATTTCGTCACGACAATTCCAAAACACCACGTGCTTTCCCAGCCATGTCATCGATATGGCGTTGCCACAAATTTTCTCATGATAAAAAGACGCCGAGGTACTTCTATTTCTTAACTGTATTTAGTTTTCTTCCTTTGATTGTGTTTGCGCAGGGTTTGCTCAGCGACATTCTTTTGATGGTAGTTCTCGGTACCCCCCCCCCCCCCCCTTGTGTCATTCTGAGACGCATGCAAACTAGCCCGAGGTTGAGGATTCAAACCTAACTGTTTACATATCACACATAATGCAAGGGCGTGGGTTCGTATTCCACTTGCTTTAGGTTGTTTTCTTCGTCCACTTTCATTTCGCTTATTCAAGATTTAAATTAAAACAAATAATTCACCCAATGCTCTACATGCAGTCAATGTCTCTTTGGTTCATAATTTGGTGAATTACGAATATCATGCGCCTTTTTCCCTTCATCTCGTTCAATTCGTAGCGACGGCGTCTAATTCTGCAGTCTTGATGGGTCCAAGTAGCATACGAGGATTTTTTTTTTTTCATTCGAAAACGTCAAATGGCCGATTGAGCAAATCAGACGCCGTCTGTAGCAGCGAAACGGTACTTCAATTCCCATTGGATACGACGTACGACACGTCTCAACCGCATTTCGACGGAGCAGATACGACGATGCGAACCCGCGGGGTGAGGAGGGTTGCTGTCGACGAGGCAGTCACGTGACGCTCGCTTGCGGGTGTCGCCGTCTCGCTCTCGGAAGCCGGCGCATGGTGCCCTGCACTCTCTCTCTCTCTCTCACACTGGGCTTAGCTACTACGCGTGCCTGCTGGTTTGTTGGCCGCTGCTGCTTCCTAAGTCTATCGTCGCGCATCACGTCGGTGGCATGCGGCACCGCAATATAGACCAAATAATTTTGTTTAAAGCGAACGTGATAAAGCAGACATTGGGCAAAAGGTAGCTCGCACAAATTTAGCCGGGAGACTCGATAACATAGCACAACGGACCATCCAGCTGTGTTCACTTGCACATTAATGCTTTCGCATTCGCAAGTCGTAAGAATTGCTTAGGTGTCATTGAATTTTTTACCTGGGCGCCTGCAAATTTCACGTATCACGCGACGTCTTGCAGCAGAAACGATGTTACACACCCGCCGCCCAGTGTGCGATTTGTGGTGCAATCTATCACCTCCGTGCCTAGATCTTGCACATATAATATTTGAGGAAATGGATGTGAATATGGGGCCATGGTAGCTTCGCTGGCCAAAGCTTTCCGCACGTAATACGAAAACATGGGTTTCCATCCCTTTTATATCCAGCTATTCTGTCGTCCACTTTCAATTTCTGTTATTTACTAAGTCGACAATTCAATCTAACCTGGTAATTCAACATATATTTTCCTTGATGCCACTGTCAGTTTCCTTCAAATGATTGTGACTAGCCCCGAAAATGTTCCTACTTCATTGCCCTTCTCGCTCCTTACATAATGCTACTTTAAAGAACGTCGACGCAGAGGAAAACTATTATCGAAAATTTTAATTAGAACACGATGCTACCATAGAAACAAAAATGATGTAATAACAGGTACATCGAGAGGCACTACTCGTGTGCCACTGGCCACAGACGCTCTTGCAGTCCCATTCTTTCGCCGCAACGCCTACTACAGTGTTGACCACATCCTGTTGGAGAAGACTTGAAGTCGGTGGAGGACGAAAAACTGCACAAATGAAGGCCGGTATGATTGTTATTCAAACCAGATGCTGTAAATCCGGCACTGGAAAACGCCATTATTTTGTTTTTACTTTACAGCTCTGGCTCTGCGATAAGTATGAATAACGAGACTGTGCGCAAGTATTACCCGCAGTGCCAAACCCAAATTATCGGTTATTTATAAGCCTGAGACCTTGTAGCGTAGATTTCATACATACAAAATTAACAAAAGTGAAACCTATCTGCCAGGCACGAAATATACGCAACAAAGAAATGGTAAGAAGATAATCTGTGCTCAAAATTATTGCAGAACGGCACGACTTCCTAAAAACCTACGAATAGGATACAAACAATACCATGTGGAGGTTGTGTGGCATTTAATTGGCCGCTCACATGCGATTTCTCCAGCGTCTTTTCGGGCTCGCTGTGAGTAGGTAATGAAGATGGTGCTAGTATCCCGGCAGTCGAGCTGGCTCCGTGCAGCGTGCATAAATCGAGCAAAGTACTCCGGTAGTCGAAACGGTTCGGCTGTCGCATAGGTAAAGCGAGACGAGCTAATGCTAGCCAACGTTAAGCTGTCGTCGGAAGCACAACTCAGCAGAAATCCAAGCCAGATAGAGGCTCAATGAGAAGACTAATGAAATAACAGTCGTGTAAAAATAGTTGTGTCTAAGACATAGGTCTACGCATTAGGTGTGTGTGTGTGTATGTGTGTGCATGCGTGCGTGCGTGCGTGCGTGTGTGTGTGTGCGCATGTGTGTGTGCGTGTGTGCGTGCGTGTGTGTGTGTGCGTGTGTTTGTGTTATGGTGCTGTACATCGACAGCATGTGAAATTCGGCTTTTTACACGCTCTGGAATTTTGTTGCGTTCCTATCTCCTTTAGAAGAAAGCTATCGCTCATAGATGACAGGCATTTTCTTCGTAAGAATAAAAGCCGCACGTATATGTCCCTCTGCCGTCCCATGATTAGCAAAAATGGTAAACTTACTCTTCTTTTTCTTCTTTCTTCCTTTCTTTTTTGTTGTTGTTCACAAAGAACAGTTATTAATGTCGGATTCGACGAATATCCTGCTCGTCGCGCTCCCCGTGCCGAAAAGAAAGCTGCGAACTCTCATCGCTATTTGCTCACCCCCCGTTTACGAAATGTCGCGCGGCGAGAAAAACGCCGTCAATGGCACGCCCTTGTGCGTCGCGATGCGTCTTGCGAGGGCTTCGTCCTTACTGGCACAGCCGGGGTCGTTGCAGGCATAGGTAACTTCAAGAAATATAAAAAAAACATGTAGGCAGAATTCTAGACTGTAACAGATACAGCAAAGCCTGAGTAACTCAAGAAGGCTAGGTGACTATCTGTCGCCAATCCGTTTCGAAGGCGACGCCATTAGGGGATGTCTGCCCATTTCAAAGAGCATGCCACCATCAGCCGTGGACGGGAAGCAAAGCGCCGGATTCGGGCAAGCAATGCATTTCGCCGCAATAACACCAAATTTCGTCTTCTGCCGTGAAGAACCTCGTCGGCAGGGTGTTTGAAGTTTCTCAATAAAGCCAGCATTCCTTCTCCTTGCGGGTTATTTCTCAATCTAGTGTCCTTTAGTGGAGTGCGAAAACTAGTCGCACATGCCGTACGAGATCGCCTTCTGTGCATGGCGCCCTGTCATTGTTCTGAGATTCAGGTTCTCATGTGCAAACCTTGCTCCGTGCAGCGTATTCTTGAGTGGCGTTACGAGATTCTACCTCATAATGGCGGCCTGTAAAACGATCTAAATCATCTTTTGCACACTAGTACAATGTACACGCAGCATATACAGACTTCCTCATATTTAGAAGCCACGAGCACACTACCAATGGGCGTGCCTCGTTCTCAAGCGAACAGCGCAGTAGAAGACGCTTTCACAGCAGAAAGCATTGTGCGCCTATGCGTACTTCTGGCACTTACTGATTGTCGCCGTCGTAAGGAGCTAAAATATAGTACGGTCATTGCTCACGTGACGTAGCTGAAAATGCAGGAGACAGTACTTGTTGGGATGTTTCTCTTCCGTTTACCCAGCACCCATTACATGACCATCGTCTTTCAGTATGTCCCAATATAACTATGATTCCCCAAAAATAAATGCTATACGGAAAGCTTCAAAGGGCACGCAGTCCCTATTTACACCGCTATGATGTATAAATGATGCTAAAAAAAGTTAATATTTCGTTGGCCAATGGGGTTATGGCGAATTCAGATCGCTTACCTCACTAGGTGGTGGTAACAACTTTATTGAGATTCTGCTCAGTGATGTTCTGGCAGGCCCGAGTCGTAAACATATCAAAGCTCTCAAATGTCATTGAACCGGATCTTTAAGTAATAGAAGATAATGAATAATGGCGGCAAATTAGCTTCGGTTTTCCCAGTGCTTGCACTATCGAGCAAGAAAAACGTTTGTTCGGAAGAGTACCCATGTAACATGTGGCTTCAAGAAAGACGAATCGAGTGATGAAATCCAGCTGCAGAGCAAGAGTAAGTAAATACAAATTGTACACAAGCTCTGCTACCGTTTTGTGTTGTTTGTAAATATATAACCAGGCGCGATATGTCTCGTTGCCTACGAAAGGGATAACACTACTTAGCTGCTGTCATGCCCGAGTGGCGCCGTAGGTCGGACGAGTACTTACGTCAACTATTATTGTGAAGACCACGAACACGACTTCCAGCTTGAGATAATCCTGCATAAAACGAAGGATGCTTGGACCTTCCTTCCATGCACAAGATGCGGTTATGGTCTGTTATCAAGAAACCCCTAAGCCACTAACCAATGTAGTAATGTAATAAAAATTGTGTGATATAGTGGATGAGAAAAAGCCAATCAATTTGATATCGCTCTGCTAAGTGGGGCAGTGTCCGCCTGCGGTGACATTACATGGTTATACGATACTCAGTCGTTTTCGTGATCGCGGCTTCGGCTGCTGGATGAAACCGCCGTCTGCCGATAAATCGGAATCAGAAAAACCTCCTCATTTCACCAGCGTTCACAGCTAATCAAAGAATTCCGAGTGTCGAAAGATATCGAAAGCCAATATTGACAGCGTGTCTAATGGCATTAGTGGGATCTTGATGAGGGCTAGTTATTCGTATCTTTAACTTAGGTTAAACAGCGCGAATAAAACAAGGACATAAGGAAACACATACCACTGACAACATACCACTGACATACCGCTGACTGGCAACTGGAAGTTTATTCGAAATTCACCAGCCTTTATAACTTATTCGGCATAGGCATAAGCAACCAGTCGCAAAAACATCTGCAAATCACCAACATCATAATTGTTCATCCAAAAATGCTATTTCCTTTCCCGACAAGGCAAGAGAGGAAGGGCTTACACATTTATCTCCTTCTTTTCTAATGTGATAAGCCTCTACTATTTCCCTTTCCCTCTTGCCTTTACCTTTGCCTACGAATTTTGTTTTTTCAAATATGGGAGTGCAGTAACACCTGTTACAGTGCCCTGCTAAATGACTCCCACAGCCATTCTTTAGGTTACTTCTGAGCTGGCGAGCACTTTCACTGAAACACTGTCCCGTCTGATCTATATAAATGTTTCCACAGCTGCGCGGTATCTGATAGATAACGTTGCGCCTGCACTCAGTGAAACGGGATTTACGAATTGTGGTGAAAGGGGCCTGTCACGCTTTTTCATACCATCACATATCGAGAACACCTTATACGGGGCACTTGAAAGCAAATTAATGTTATGTCTATCGGAAATTTTCTTTAGCTTGTGTGACAACTCGTGTAAGTATGGCAACACATGCGCTTGTCTGTTGTTTTCATTCTTTTCTTTCTCGGAAGTTTCGGAACTTCCTTGCTCTTTCTGCAGGACGGCTTCGCATACTGAAGTGATCACAGAACTGGGAAAGCCTGCTTTCTGTAATCACGCTGTCTGATTTAAAGAACTTTGATTGCACTTATGCTCACACGACTAAGTGCTGTCTTAATGCGCGTGGTTGCTATGCCTCTCTTAATCAATTTAGACTGCAGCAAGTGTCACTGCACTCTCATATTTGAAAAAAAAAATTCACAGGGAAAGGTAAAGGCAAGAGGGAAAGGGAAATAGTAGAGACTTATTACATTAGAAAAGAAGGAGATAAATGTGTAAGCACTCCCTCTCTTGCCTTGTCGGGAAAAGAAATAGCATTTTTGGATGAACGATTATGATGTTGGTGGTTTGCAGACGTTTTTGCAACTGGGTGCTTATGTCTATGCTGAATAAAGTATAAATGGCTGGTGAATTTCAAATAAACATCCAGTGGGCAGCCAGCGCTTGTCTGTGGTATTTGTTTCCTAGCATCCTTGTTATATTCGCGCGATTTACCCTCAGTTCTCTAATGGCATTTGTGTTGTTTAGTGTGTTCAAGAGCTATGCTATATAGCTATCCTATGCTATATATGCTATGCTGTGCTATGCTATGCTATGCCAAGAGCTATAAATAAAGCAAGAAACTACTCAATCAATTCGTAATATTGTGGAGACTCTAGGCCACTATGGCAAGTTGCAGGTCAATCTGCGTAAGACAATAATTTATAACCGCAAAGCTGTTAGTGCTACTAGAAGTTCTTTACCAACTTGTGGCAACCTTTTCACGATGTCCTGCGACAACATGTCATACACTGAATTTTATTTGGAGGCAAAATGGCCATGTTAGGGCTGATGTTCGGAAAAAGATACACATATGTGAGTTAAATTATTGTTGCACAGAAATGCATAAACCATCGCATTCTACCTGTTTCTAGCCCGATTCGTACAACGCTTACATTCTTTCTACGGTCCCAAGGGAGTACAATAATTGTACAGAATTTTGTATGTGAATAATATACAGTCTTTGTTATGCGCGATATGCGCATAAGGTTTGTAGTGTGTCAATTTGCCGAATTGTCGATTTCTTTCTTTATTGAGACTTTATACGAGCCACGTTATTTCTGCATTATCTTTACAGAATTAAACATTTCGCCGACTATAATCATGCATAGGTATGGCGTCATCCTGTCACTGATATAGTTTCATGAAAGTTTAATCTGTTCAGTGTATTTACACCAGATGCATCAAGGTTGTTAGACAAGCGTCCCTGGTCGTCAGAACGGCGTGTTATGAAGCGCATAAGAAGTTTCGCCGCAGTCCTCAAAGCACAAATTAAGTTTTACGTTCTCTGGAATCGACATCAATATCTTCAGAATCATCACCGGCCTATTTTTGATGTCCACTGCAGGACGAACAGTTCTTCCATTGATCTCATCTAACCCACTTCTTGCGCCCGCGGAGTCACCCCCTCGGCCCCTCCCATATTAAGGCTGACGTGATGGCGTGATAGCGTGATGGAGATGTGTTTACGTAGAGAATCGCGGGCCTCTACTCAGGATCGCATGTTCGAATTCCCTTATTGCTGCATTTTTTCAGTCTCGGACAGGCGTCTCAAACATGGAAAAAGAGAAAAATTGCTGGCAGCACTTTGTGCCATACTGTTCGAGGTGCAATCACATTAGGAAGCTCCCCCGAGTTTAAAAAGATTTAAACGTCAGAACGTACACTGACCCTCTAGCGGAGTATTTGGCTGTCACTTTCCCCATTACACTTACGATCCCAAAGAAATAGGCGCATAAAACGCATGAGACGCGGCCCTACTTTAAAGAGCGTTAGATAAATAAGCAACATTCTGATCTTATATATTATCTACTGCAGGACAAACATTTTACACAGAGATATCGGTTCAGCCCTGTCCTGCGTCAGATGCCTGGTTCTATCGTATGCCTGCGAAATTTTTCAACTTCGTCACAGTGCCAGATTCGATGTCGTCCTCGACTGTCACTATCGCAGAGACTTGATTTCCTTTTCTTCGGTACCAATGATTTAGTTTTATAACGCCGCCAGGTATCTGCTCTATTATTTGTATTGCCTGGCACAATTACATGCTTCCCGTTAATACCTGTTATTCTGTACAAGCCAATATTATGTGGCGTGAGTAAGCACAATGTAATGTTCTCGACCACAATCGCCGCGAGCGCGAGTCAATGACCGAATGCAAGAGCACTCCCGTACCATGCACAGGTTGCATGTTAAAAAGACAAGGTGGGGAAAATTGGTCCCGAGGCCTTTACTACGGCATACGTCATATTCACACTGTATTGTCGGCACAACAATCCGCAGACGACCATCAATTTTTCTCTTAACTTAGGCAGGATTATGGCTCGCGCAGTTCGCACTCTAATGCCGTCTTGTCATATCGTGCCGTGACGATTATCATTTGTTGATGTCAGTGCAACGTCCAAACATCGCTCAGTGGGGAGAACCTACTTGTGTCCGATCATGTGATGGCAGGCAGTGGTGCAGCCAGGGGGCGGAAGTGCACTTCGAGAGCCCTTCCCCTTTCCAGAAATTTCTGTATACCAGAAGAATGTGCCATCCCTATTTCAAACCCCAGTGGTACGTATTTTGACTGCCCGTTTGTTTTCCTTTCGGTTTTATTTCAACAGCAGTGAGGACCAGAAACCCCTATAAAAGGCACACTCCGACAGTGGTGCCCTGAGCTGTACCAACGGCCACTTCCCAATATTTTCACCGGAGAACGACAAACAAGCGCACGTGTCAATGCCTCCATCTCAAAAAGCATCGTCCCGATTACGCAAAGTATAAAAGCGGAAAGAAAACCCTAAATAATAAAGAAGTCAAAAGGCCGGTAAAGAAACAGTTTCTAATTTTGTCAGCACACGTAGAAAGGCTCAAGACGCACCACGCGGACGAATTCAGGTACTGTGCCGCGCTTCTGTGATAGCGAAATACCGTCTGGCACGACCTCATATTCAAGTTCGCCAATACGTCGGAGGATCTTGTAGGATGAGAAATAGCGTCGTAAAGTTTCTCCCTAAATCCTTGTTGGTGTATCGAAGGTCCAGACCCACACATGGTCGCGTGCTGGTACTCGACGAAGCGTCGTCGATGATTGTAGTGCCGGCTGTCGGTCCTTTCTGTTCGTCTGTGACATGCGGCAGCATGGCGTCTAGTGTCGTCGTCGGATTCCTGCTGTAAACCAGCTTGGACGCCGTGATCTGCGTTGTTTCTTGCACTGCCATGGCATATGCAAAGGTTGCACCCTTAAGAAATATCCAGGGAAAAACGGGAGTAACTGGGCCGTTAGTCCTAAAAACGGCGCTTTCGTCCCTCAAAGGACTAACTGCATGAATGTGCGTGCCATGTGAAAATTTCGGAGAGTGAGTGTTTATTACCTTTATGGAAAGAGAGCAACGGGAAGACGAACGATAACAGTTACTCCCCATGCATTTCGCACACAATCATATTATAAAAGGTGCAGCGATAGCAGAAAACGGCTAGAACTATCGATAACATTCGAGAAACTTCCGATACATGCAGGCGCCTCCTGCGCTGGGCGATAACGTTTCACATTTGTCAGCCGGTGAACCGCGGCCGCCGGTGGAAGATGAAGAAGCACACGTGTCGATATGACCTGGACTGTTTCTTGTAGCAACCGCTTTGCTTACTTCTATCAGATAGTATGCGTGGGCGTAAGTGAGCGAGCTTACGAGGCGTCGAAAACAACGCGGTCACCATATGTCTGTTTGCAACCTTCTTCAGGTTGTGGGATACACGGTGCAATTATGGCGTAACATCAGGTCTTGGCATTCTGTGCGCTAGCTCTGCCCGTCTTGTATTCTTCGAGATCTTGAGTTTCTGGGGCAGTGACTCGGCGAAGACGGTCGCATTCAGGCAGATGATCGCATTGTCGTGTAAAAGTTGCCTGTACTGCGCGTTGGCGCGACCTTAGGAGATCAGATTCTAGGCAGTGACCGGCTATAGTTCACTTGGCTGTCTTGGAATGTGCTGAATCGTATGGCGTCAACTCATTCCTTACCCGTGGCGAGTTGCCCAGCAGGTGGGACCCTTCTGGAAAGTGATGTTGACGTCTGAAAACTGTAATGAATTTTCAGACTGCAGCTCATGTGCAAACTCCAATCCGTTCTCATGGCAGCGAAAAGCCGTAACGTCATCAACGATGTGCTGGTACGTATCTACACATTGATACTTTAAAATAATTAAAAAGATCATCGACATCTCTAAATATGCGCGAAATATTCCCCCCCCCCCCCCCCAATAAAATGCTGGTGTAAGGTACGGTCAATAGTGGAGAAAAATTGCTCACAAAGCACAGATGCGACGCAGGAACCAATGCGGATACCTTGTCTTTGTACATAAAATTCATCTCTAAACCTGATGAAGGTTACTTTTAGCCAAAATTAAGTAATGACAACAAAGCGTGGACCGTCGAACCTTGTGCATTTTGGAAAGCAATGATGCTGTTCTCGTCAGTGCAGTTGCTGACACTGGCAAACAGCCTATCGCGTGGGACAGAATAAACTCAATCCCGGCGATCAACAGAGAACAAGTATCCAATCGAAGAAGTTATTTGCGAAAATTCCCTGACATCATTCAAGTTTTCCGTTGCAAATGTGTCACTAACCCGAGGTGAACTAAGGTGCTTTAACAAAAACAGTGTAATCGCGTTCCGCCAAGCGCTGCATTTGGGACTGACAATTGTCCCAAATGTAACTTCAGTTTAGTGTGTTGTGGCTGTGAAAAACGCAGCCAAGGCATTTCTCTTACAAATACGAATAGCCCACGCAAGTTTCGTCAATTCTAAGTCTCTGCGCAAAGGAATTACATGGTTGCTTATCACCCTCGTTTCACTGGTATTTATCCTGAAGAAGTTATTGGCCGCACCTCATCCTGCCTTCATGCTGCACAAACCTGCTGGCATCACTACGACGCCCCCAACTCTTGTCACCTTGGAGTAGGCACGCCATTTTCTTTGCTTGAAAAAGGACACCACAATCGTTATAGGGTGTTTACGTTGGTCGGAAGAAGGTGTGTCAACAGTCCTCGAAAGAGCGCCCACGGCCTCTTGTAGGCATCGGTCCTTGTCTTCGTTCTCATCTTTCGTCTCAACTCGTCGGGTCATGGCTACCAACGCGTGAACAGGCAGGCAGGGCTCATGGCTGAACTTTGGCTCCTTAAGCAAGAGATTCGATACGTTCTCCGTCATGCTAATATTTCAGGTGGGGGCGACGCCATCCTGCGTTGCGCGTTCCGCACAATGGAGTCGATTCAGCCTTGGATTGGCTGAATAACGCCTTGCGGTACTTCGTCAGAGCCAACCATGAAACGGTAAATTTAAGCACAGCGCATGAGGCAGGCCATAAAAGTCCATTCATTTAGTCATTCTTCTTTTCGTTTACTTTCGTCAGCGGTGAGCGCCATAAACTCTAGAAGTACACGGAAGACATACCACGACAGTGCCGCCCACAATTGTACCTATAGCCACTTCCCGTTAATTTCTTGGTAAATAGGCAAATCGTTCCAGCTCAGGTGTAACGCTTATTTGTGTGAACAAATGAACAAAAAGTTTTTTTTTTTCACATTGCCATTTTTTTCAACAAATGCGTCGCGCGGTACGTACAATGCAATTGATGGAGCTCGAAAACTTCATCTAGGCGTCTGCAGTCGCGACGAATTAAAGGGCTTTCTTTGCTTCTTTAATGAAATCACCACTGTCGCTCTTGAACGCCTCTCTGGCATAAGAAGCGTGTCAGCCTCTAATATGCAAGAATTTACGACTAGAGGAAGACCAATACTTGCGCACTGAACCCCGCCTTCTTCTGCTCGAACTTCCCTGCGGCCAACCTTTCGCCAAGTCTTGTTGGAAGAAACTGAAAGGCATAATCTAATAATTAATTCATCATTACTTCTATGATATCCATTTTCATCTTAAAAATCAGTATACAAAATTTGCGCTTAGACCACGACAATCTTGCTAAAATTTAAGGCTTGCAATTCATGATCCCAATTCTTCAGTCGGCACTAGTCACTTGTAATGAAACAGGGGTGCGTCGTGCTTTCGGTGGCAGCTTGAAGACGATGATGACGACACGCGCGGTAATTGCGAGGCAGATCGTGCTGTTCGCTGCTGCTAGGCTGATTGTCACCTTTGTAATTTGATTTCCTTACATTTCGTGCAGACACTACGTGGGAAGCGTAGGAGACCGCTGCCAACGCAGAAGCTTCTGGACGAACAGAGGAAGTGCGTCAGATGTCTGGGCACGCATGGTTTGATACACGGCGGCACTCAGTGGTAGGACAGGCTCCTGGCTATGAAGCAGCAGCGAAAGCTGGCCGTTCCACTTCCTCTCGAATGAAATCTTTCCGCTGAAGTACGAGAGCAGAAGGATCGGCATGGGGGGCCAGTGGGAAGTGCAATGGCCGATATGGTGTCAGCCTGCGAGACGTTTGGTACGTTGTCGCGCATTTTGTATAGACTCTGGCACAGGTTGAGGAAAATGGCGACAAAGGTTGGACTCTTGGAATGCCGCATTTTACACGCGTCGTCCTCACTGCCCTTCAGAATATTTGTTTGATCTCATCCTCCGGCATGGTTAGACTAACACAGCTGCAACGGCCCAATGCAGTATCAATATAGCTGGGAAAAGTCTCGCCGGGCTGCTGTACTGGCTGGCATAGACGCTGTTTGGCGCGAAGCCTACGGACAGTGGTGCAGACAAAGCAGTTCGGTATAATGTGTCCTGCATGCGGACGAAATCGAGATACGCTCATAAGAGGACAGCCGGTGTTCGACGTGATGTTCTTAGGTCATAGCCGGGTCGCGCTCACGGCGAAAACTGGCGCAAGTGATAGCAGCCATGGGTGCAGTTGGTGCGTTGGTCGCGGCACTCATGGTGTTGCTACACAAGGTACGAGTGCAGAGCTCCAGGGAGACTTCAAGGATATGAACGAGACCTCCACGAAATGTAATGATATTTAGTTACAAATTTGTTAGTAAGTCTAGCAGCAGCCAAGCAGCAGCGAACGGCACGAGCTCCATCGCAATCACCGCATGGGTCGTCGTCGTCTTCGCACTGCCACTGAAAAGAGGCGCGCCTGCCTCCTTACGCTTGTATTTTTGTTAGGAAACAAATGCAAAGTTGCCTAATTTTAAGCTTCTTGCAATGAAAGGTTTCACTAACAACGCGACTATGTGGTCACCTGGTCACTTCCGCCGTCTACGCTACATAAGCAGAAGGCTGCCTCGGAGATCAAACTCACGTACCTGCTGAGAGGTGTGACTTCCATATCATAAGAGCCTTAAGGCAATCCGTATATATATATATATATATATATATATATATATATATATATATATATATATTGCAAACCAGGCAAGTGTACAAAGCACAATCGCGCATGATCAGGGGCAGACATCGCGGGATTTTGCATATTTCAGCGAAATTCATACTTTCTGGCGGACTAGTTGGATACTACTTGAATTATAAAAGTGCTGCTCAACATGCACAAGAAAATAAAAAGAGTACGGGACAGTACCGACTGCTAACTTTATTTCGTGAAACCACAGACAGCTTCTATAAAGTCAAACTAGTCAGATGCACTACCTGGAGGCGCGAAAACAAGAAAATCAGATTCCACCCCCGAAACGAAGTGTGCACACTATCTTTCACTGGCGAAAAAAAAAATTATACGACAGGAAAAACCTAATCATCAAGGCCGCTTTAAAAACACAACAGCAAAACAGAAAAAATACATCATAAATAACGCATAAAAAGTAAAAAACAAAATGCTAACAGAAACAATTGACAAAGAAGCTCATAGGAAGTTAATAATTGATGCGAATAAAAACACAAAAACACTTGATGATGCAAATACCATGACCTGAGCAATGCGAAAAGCATTATAACTCACAGATGACCGTCGAGAAAAGCAAATACTTTTTCTTAGAGTGAAATAGAAGGCGTGCCTATGCACTTACCCTTATGTTTCCTGATAAAGACAGCTTCAATAATCTGCCTTTCTGGCTTGTCATGTGATTTTGCCATGATCCTTACTTGATCGACCTCTATAAAGGCTGATCGAAGATATATAAAGGCTTTCTGTCGCTTCACGAAATAAGGTTAATAGCCTGTGCTCTGTCCTATCCTCCTTTTCCTTTCATGTGCATCTTGCCCAGCACATTTATAATCCAGCGCAATTTAAGTGCCTGGAGACGCTTAGTCTTTTCTTTTCATCTAATTTTTATGAGAAGAAACACGCTGGTCACCTCGTATATGTCTGCGCATGTGAGCGCCTGCACATAGGGTTCGTAAAATGACTAACTTTCTGGAAAAATCTAAGTTACTCAACGGCGCTCGAGGCGCCGGCAGAACGCGAACATGACTAGAAAAAGAAGGACAACAGAAGCGCCCTTCCTCTCGTTTTATTCTTCAGCGTATCACACGTCTTGACCTTCCCATACATTGATCTCTACCAACTTGGTGAAAGTCACTTACCTTCAACACTTCGGTAATGTTTTAAGTTTGATTCGTCAAATCGCCAAATCTCTTGAATATCACATGATTTAAAGTTCGAGCAACACAAAAGAGAAAAAAGACATAGCACCCACGAGACAGCCTAAAGCACCCGCAAAAGTTTCACTTGATACAAAAAAAGCCTATTGGCAACCCCCAAAAATTGCGTGTCATATTTTAAGAGCGCCACGCTAATGCAGCATGCAGTTTCCCTGAACAATTGTATGAAGGGAACTTCGTATTCTGTAGCTAAGGGTCACTTAAGGCACTTAAGCGGCTTCTGCAGCCCTGTGTTCTCCTTAAGACATGTTTTACCCAGCCCTACGCAATGCGGAGATCATATACCAACAAGCCCAAATTTCTACCATGTAAAGGGATTTATCTATACAGCTAGTACGCATCCACAGGACAATAGGATATGTCGCTTCAGCAGCAACAAGGGAACAATAGGTGATGCATTGATTAGTACAAAATTTGCATTTATGGCCTCCAGCCTTCTTTTGGCCTTGGAAATTAACCACATTTAACTCCTGAGTCCCCGCTATGGGGATTTGTCCAATGTATTGGACATTAAGAAATAAGACAGCACTTCTGTCACAAGGCTTTCATCCTCATAAAACCGCACTGTCCAACTTATTGGACACCTGCTTGCGCCATCTATGCAGCATTGATTAAAATACATCGTTCAAATTCCTGCCGAAAAAGTTTCACAATGGCGGCATTCAGCGGCGCGGCGTTTTACGGCAGCTGCCGGAGAAGTAAGCACGGTTTCTCGTATTTCTACCTGCTTTCAGGGCATATCTTTGATTTTATAATAAGGTTAATACAACAGCATAAGTGCAGAATACGAAATTTAAATTTTTGGCGCGCTTACTTTTTTTCACGCTTCCTTTGATTTCGCGTGTCCATTATGTTGGACGCTAGGACTCAACCCGGTTATTTAGACCGCGCTTTTGAGATGGCCTTGTTATGAACAGCAGGCGAATACTGTTGGCATTTAGCGGCTTGTGGACGAAATCGCGTCTCTTTTTTTTCTTTAGGGGACCGGCCTCGCGTGTTTGATGAATTAAGCGGATAACTTTTCTTTTTTCAATCCATGGCTAGGACCCGCAAGACACCTGTCGCAGGTGGTCTCGTAAGGAACGGAACATATCGATGTCCCTCCACCAGATATTGTGCGCATGTACAACGTCAACTTGGGGGGTGTTGACAAGGCAGACCAAATGATAAGTTACTACAGGATAAAAGCACGCGTCAACAAGTGGACAGTCAGAGCCATCTTTCACCTCTTCTACATTGCCCTCAGCAACTCCTGGGTGCAGTACACGCGGGACATACGCTCCCTAAAGAAACAGCGGAAAGAAATACTAAAATCTATGCAGTTCCGCCAATCAGTTGCTGAGACTCTCGTGGCTCAAGGGAAGAAGCAGGATGAAACGAAGAGTGAGAACAAAGCCGAGTGGCATCCGCCATCAAGGCAGGCTCGACTGTCTCCTCGAGAGCCCCCAAAAAAGAGCACTACCCACTGCTCAATGCTGGCTGACACTGCAAACGCTGCCCGTTGCAGACTACATGGCTGCGACATGGAAACAAATCTTTTTCACCAAATGTCGGCTCTCCTTCGGCATCACCCAGGAAAAAAAGTGTTTTGAAATTGCCCACAGGAAGTGAACACAAGAGCAAAATTTTTGTTGAGCACAGGAATGCTCTTTTTTGTACTTTATTCACTACTTTGCCTTTCGAGTTATTAAAATATTTTTGCACACAAGTTTGAGCAGAAATATCTGCGGTATGACACTACGTGCGCGCTGGGTGAAAAAGACCGGGTAGCATCCCAGTGTCCAATATATTGGACATCGCGCTGAGCTGAAACTATCAGGGCTGTTAAAAAAATATTTAACACTTTTCATCTTCATACACCTACTGACTTATTCTGAAAATTTGGAAAAAATCTGTGCACCCAAATGCACCCCGGGTCTCAGGAGGTTAACAAATAAGGGCGTGATGCACCAAAAACAATATTCCCAGTGGTTATGCTTGTCAGCTTGCGTATATTCTTTTGCCATGTCTAGAAACCTACGACTGCCTGCACACTGAGGAATATTAAAAGCGAAGAACAATAAGCAAGAACGACTGATCACTTCAGCTGGTGGATGAGTACGCGAGATTCTCGGCAGTGCCGTTTTTGAAAAATACTAATTGCGTTTCCAAATTATAAACAAACCATACGCACAAAGGACGCACAATCGATGACCTACCAATCGCCCCATATGAGCTGAAAGACAGCAGCACCACACCTTCCTCCAGTAATTTCTTTGAAACTCTGCTAACAAGGGGAATTATCAAACTCTGCACACACCCACATATCCATGTGCATGATTACGAGGTTAGGCGGGTCAATTACGATTCTTTTTTATTGATTCAAATGAGGACCGCGTTTAGCGTAAGAATAGCAATCGTTCTCGATGTTCACGGTCTTTGTGGATCAGGAATCCACACTTTTGAGTATTACCGTCAGGCTTAATGTCTGTTAAACAACTTGACGCTGATTTCTAAACCAAATTAGGTTATCGTAGACGTTGAGAAGTTCGTTGCATGATTTGCCTTCGATGCCTTCTAATGGACGCGTGCAGGGTTTTCACACGTAATTTGAGCTTAAGGTAAAGCTCAGCTACGAAAAGGTCTTGCATATAAGATGCGCTTAGGTTTCATGAATTATTTTATTCAATTTATTTTATTGTTCTCAAAGTCCCGAGGTTGGAAACTTAGATGAGGGGTTTGAGGGTAACTGGTACTGCACGAGCCAGGAAAGCTTAAATAATTGGTATAATGTATAGTCAAAGGCGACATTCCAAGGCAATCGCATATGCGTTTTGTTTGTGGGCTGCACGGCTTTAGAGCTGCCGATTTCTCTGCAACGAACCAGTGGCGCCATCTGTCGCTCCCGAGACTCTTTCGATGAGTTTTGTCGTAGCAGTGCCCAACGGCGTGAGTGTACCACATTCAGGGGACATGCCGTACTGCTTTTATGTAACCATTCCATAGGGCTTCGTACTTTCCTTTCAAGAAATAATCTCATGAAGAGGGCGGAAGTAACGCCATAACTTTGCTCTCTGATGAGACAAAGGATGGTGAAAGCCTGAAACGCCATACACTTCCATGAAACAGGACAGATGGGACAGAAACGGCTGCACGTTTCACTTGAACCAGGCAGGCCTACTAATGTCAGATGCCGCCATTATTGGCAACGAAGTGCTTTCTTATTGTGTGCGTGCAGGACGGCTGCCTAATACCCGCGCAAGGACATACTCGGCTGCAAAAAATTTACTTGAAATGTATGCATATCTTGAATAGGAAAGGTCCCATTTTATTTAGCATGCGATTTGTGGATGTAAAACCGAAACCTGAAGAATGTTTCTACCTCGTTGTGTATTATATTGCATGCAACAAGTGCCACTCTTGAGCACCTACGTTGCATTAGCTCGTTAGCTGGCTGCTGCTTCAGTGGCAGTCAGTGCAATTATAACATCTAGACATACTTTATATTCCGAGTTGTTTCAACTGTTGAAACCAGCAAGATTGTATTTCAATATTTTCCGCGAAGTCAATAAATCATCTGTGCTCTCAGTAAGGAAAGACTGCGTAGACATGATCTACCTTAAATGAGTATGGTCATGGTACGGCCGATACACGGCTAGAAGCGTTTTGATGTTTAGCCATATTCCATTGGGAGCGATATGCCGATCAAGTAGGCTTGAGATTAGACTCGTCGACCGGCACATTTACAAACATCACAAAGACCTCATTACATGTACAGTGTCAACGCTATCATTTTAAATAGATTATAAACATCATCCACATTCGAATTTGTTGCTTTCTGCTACAAAACATTTTTAAGGAAGCTCACTTACCTCCAGAGCAAACATGCCAGCTTCTCTGCCGCGCTGTAAGATCAGATAGAAAAAGCAGTGCAAGGGAAGCACGAATAAATCAATTTCGCAGCTTGGCTTACTCCAAAACAAGAAGTTTCTTCTTGCCTTGTGTGAATATAGGTAAAAAGCTGAAATACTTTTCTTAGGCAACTGCTTAATAGACTTGAATGAAGTGACAGACAGACAGACAGACAGACAGACAGACAGACAGACAGACAGACAGACAGACAGACAGACAGACAGACAGACAGACAGACAGACAGACAGACAGACAGACAGACAGACAGACAGACAGACAGACAGACAGACAGACAGACAGACAGACAGACAGACAGACAGACAGACAGACAGACAGACAGACAGACAGACAGACAGACAGACAGACAGACAGACAGACAGACAGACAGACAGACAGACAGACAGACAGACAGACAGACAGACAGACAGACAGACAGACAGACAGACAGACAGACAGACAGACAGACAGACAGACAGACAGACAGACAGACAGACAGACAGACAGACAGACAGACAGACAGACAGACAGACAGACAGACAGACGGACAGACGGACAGACGGACAGACAGACAGACAGACAGACAGACAGACAGACAGACAGACGGACGGACGGACGGACGGACGGACGGACGGACGGACGGACAGACAGACAGACGGACAGACGGACGGACGGACGGACGGACGGACGGACGGACGGACGGACGGACGGACACAGACAGACAGACAGACAGACGGACGGACGGACGGACGGACGGACGGACGGACGGACAGACAGACAGACAGACAGACAGACAGACAGACAGACAGACGGACGGACGGACGGACGGACGGACGGACGGACGGACGGACGGACACAGACAGACAGACAGACAGACGGACGGACGGACGGGCGGGCGGAAAACTATTGTCAGCCACCGCTGTGACATTACCAAGCAGAGCTCCACCGCTGACTCTTTCTTTGGTCACCTAGCTGCCGCATTCGACTTCTTTACAAAATTTAGCATCAACATTTGCGGCTTTCTAGGCTCATTTGTATCCACACATACATTATATTTATTGGTATTGCTTTTGATTTATTACTGTATTATATTTTTACTTCTACATTCATTTCATCAAGTTATACATATATTACGATATTCTACTGACCACACAAAGCAGTTGCTTAAGAAAAACAGTAATTAAAAACACAGCCTAATAAGAGGACGTACTACATGCAATAGAAAACAACAATAAAGAATAACACTTAACGTGTTAAAACTCTGGTAAGTTCATATCCAAGCACATGAAGCAATCCCGAAAATGTAAAAACCTATTAGGATATTACAAATGACCACGCAAAGCAGGTACACAAGTACGATAGTAACTGCAAACAGAGCATAATAAAAAATAGGTATAATTACAAACACCAAAGAAACGATAACAACTAACGCTGTAACCGTAGCAAGTTCAAAAATCAAGCACGTAGAGCAATCCCAAGCACCTGAATAAGTTGTCAGTTGCAGGAGCAAATACACACGGTCACTAATGTTTTCAGTACTACTGTGAATAAAGTTCCCATCTAGGAAACGTCTGTTTTGAAAATATGGGATGATGGTGTTGAACTGGTAGTGTATAGTCGTTTGCTTAATAGTGTTATTGGGGCAAATGAAAACAAAAAGCACCCATAATTTGGTTCGAATTGGTGGTGCTGCTAGAGAGCAAGCTGTAGGCAATCGTATTTGATATGTGGCTACAGGATTCGACAAGTTTACTGAGGGACAATAAACTGTACGATGAAGAAATTGTACAGTTTGCAGAGTAAGGTGAGAGGTGATAGTAAATCCATGGCTTGACGGACTGAACGTTTAGGGGCAAATATGCAAATGGAAACGAATCATGCTGTCTAAAAAGAAAAATGCACGTAGGCCATAACTTTGCGCTAGTTGCTGTGGATGTCATGTTGAACTATTAGACAGTAAACAGTGACCGCGCAGGTGATTTCGGTGTGAGTGAAATGGTGTTATAACAATAATAGTCTTGTTAGTGAAAAACGATGCCTCGGCTAATAAAACAAGAACCATCCTATATATTCTTTGTGTAATTTCGCGCGTATCCGTATGCGAGCGAGGTTTTAAAAATTTTCATGAGCATCAGGCAGTCCTTCATTACTTCCACATGTCTTAAAACAGTTATTCGTTAAGTGTGTTAGCAAAATGATGCAACAATAGGGAAAATTAGCGAGAGAAATCCAGTACATATCTACTGACTTCGCCTCAGTTTTCGTTTAGTGAATCACAGATGTTTTTTCCTATGATTGAGCTGATTAAAAATTACAACTGCCAAAGGAGAGCCTCCTCTTTTGTATTACCGTATAGCGCCACCTTACATTTAATTGATGTTCCCGCTGACCTTTGCATAAAATTTCATATTTACCAAACAATTCCTAAATACCTTAAATTTGTCTTGCCACTCAAGTAAGTCTGCGCGTACTGCACTCTGAGAGCGTGCTTTGAGTGCATGTTTTATAAGTAATACTTATTAGTACTAAGGCACGGTTTGACCAGTCAGCTTAGCCTTCCGCAGCGCAAATGTTTCTTTTACATCAATCATACATGGCCCTTGTATCCCAAGTTTTGTATCGTGAATATTCAATATAGCTTCAAAATTTTTAATTGGATGATGACATTCCTCTTAAGGTCACTATCAGAACGGACAGCATTGATTAAGAAATAACCATCACTGCTAAATGAAGGATTCTAATACGCGCGAAAGGTACCATGACGATCGCCTTTCTACGGGCATGTGTGCGTGTGCGTGCGGGTGTGTGCGAGTGTGTGTGTGTGTTCCAACTACTATACTGAGGATTACATGGCCCTTTCCTCACCAGATTTAATGAAGGGCACATCATCATCCCTTGCACGTGGGACATACTTACTTTAGGGGAATCATCGCCTTGAAGGAGAACCTGATAAGGAGAAAAAATTCAACTTCCTTGGTGCTCATTGTGTGCAGACAAATTTTCGTGTCTTATCCGGATTTACCTCTTAAATATACGGGAAAAGCAGAAGTGCTAAAGAAATTGGAATTACATTTGGTGAATTAACGAGAACAACCTATATTTTAACTGCCCTGTGAAGCAAAACATTAAAGAAAACCATAATTCCTATACTCTGTTCGCGGCAAATCGGCCACTATGGAAAAGACTGAGGCAAAAAACTGCAGAAGAGTACGCATTAGGGCTGGTTGGTTCATGATTACGAGCAGTAAAAACAGCGCTAAACAACAGGACGAGGAGAGGGACACAAACAACAGCGCTAACGACCAAGTGTCTTTATTCTTTCAGTCAGCCTATATATACTCCGCCGCTAACTCAAAGCTCAGAGTCAACAGAATTCAGCATGCGCAGGGGAGAAAAATGCAATCATAGCGATAGGAAGGCAATCTCCTTTGGAAGGAGAGAAATAAAGTGAAGGCTTGCACAAGCTTCGCCGCCAACATGAATGTGGAAAGCTTCGGAAATAAGACGTGCGCGGTCATCGCGGTATGTTAACAGGTGGGTCACGTCTTTAAACGATGGCTTGCAGCCGCATTCATTGCAACACAGTGATAACTATAACTGACTATCATTAGCTCGTTTTTGAACTTTGTGTGAGTGTACGCGCATGCGGTCATTGATGCACCGTTTGGTAGTACCGATACAAAGATGCTTGCATGAAAGAGGAATCTCGTAAACCACACAGTCACAACAGTCACCAACAAACCTCTGTCTGTGCTGCTTTTTACAACTCTTTTCAATTACAACGAGTCATTCGGGTGATCGAGAACAAAAAAAAATGACTTTGGCTTAGCTAAGGTTAAGCCCAGGATGCGAAGCATACTAGCCTTTATTTTAACACGACAGCGTTAAGGAGCTCGTGTCGCAGAAAAGCCGGTGTCGTCGGCGTCGGCTCAGGCGTGCGGCGCTTGCTCAGGCGCACATTTCGTTGTCGCGCCGAACGCTGCGTTGCGCGACGCTCACCACGTCCGATGCGGGGCGCGTAGTCGCTGCGCCGTAGCAAAGCCACCTAGAAAATCAGTCTCTGTAGCACGCCGCAACCTTCGCTTCTCATTCCAACGAGCAGCTCTGTCTCCAGGAGGCATCTCACCTCGTGAGTGTCTAGCAGAGGCAAGCGAAGCTGCTTATATCCCACCGCGACGCCGCGAGCGACGGCGCGAGTTGGAGCCCCGTTTCTCCTCTGTCGTGACGTCACGGTGTCACGTGGTATTGAAGGCGACACCGCCGCGCCTGAGGAGCTGGGTTGAGCTCTAGTAATATGCTTCGCATAAAAAAAGTGTCGCCCTTCTCTTTATTTCCGCCTGGGTTGATATCTGCGCTCGAAACGTGGCTGCCTTTCAGCCCCATGGGAAAAAAGTTGCCGCGCAAGAGGAAGTATTTTCTCGACTCCAAATCGCAAGAGGGCTCTGTAGAGATTCTTCCTCAAAGAAAAATTTGCGTGCTCTCCTTTGAGGACTCGCACGATGACAATTCTGTGGATGGACCAGCGATTCTTGCAGCTGTCTGAGCTATTCCCGAATTCACTAACTGTGCCTTTGTAGCTGCGGAAAACTAACCACTATTCATGTGCGCGTGCTTTGCACCGTTTTGATTCACTTAGTTTGGTATCCTTTTTTTTCATAACTCATTGAGCCCCACAATGCGCTCTGCCGCAAGAGCACTGTGCCATGCAGAAAAGCCTTCTTCAAATTTTGGTTTCACGAAATTTGGGAAATACAGCAACCTTAGTGAATAGACGAAATGGTGCTTAGTTCAAAAAAAGACGTTTTACAAATTGAACCAAATGCAGTCCTCATAGATTTGGTGCACATATAAACACGAGGAAAAAAATTTACACATTTGGCGTCCACTCAAGTGATCTCGATTAGATGTTAAGGTAAACAAATGAAGTTAACGCTCACTGTCTGCCATAAAAATGCATTTCAAGGAACTACGGTTTGCTGAAAATTTCGCCATGCGTCAATAATAATTTTGCTGAATCAAGACGTTTACAACTCGCACACAAAAATTTATTCTCTCGCGTGATTTTTTAGCTGTGCCACAATTGAAAGATCGCCTGTTGCATATAGCACAAATCAAACCCTAGAACTAAATTACACGATCAGACGTTCAATACTTCTCGTAGAAATTAAACTACATATTCGGCTAATTAAAGATATTACTAATCACCTCTGTAATTTATTACTCAACCTTGCAATTTACTAATTGTAGCCGGCAAGGTTGCAAAGCGTATGCACATGGAATGAACTCTCAGGGTGGCACCAGTTTTGTGTGCAATGCGACATATCGCGTTTCAGTCACATGCATAAAAGAGCATCAATGCATAAAATATCGTTTTCTTAAATGTAAGCGGGTGCCCAGACCCACTAAAAAGACGCCGGAATCAAATCTTATTGATTTGAAAACAAAGTTTACGCTTAAATGTAAGTGGAACGGCCCAGCATTTTTACCACAAGTTCATCATCATCATCATCATCATCGTCGTCATCAGCCTGGTTATGCCCACTGCAGGGCAAAGGCCTCTCCCATACTTCTCCAACAGCCCCGGTCATGTACTAATTGTGGCCATGCCGTCCCTGCAAACTTCTTAATCTCATCCGCGCACCTAACTTTCTGCCGCCCCTGCTACGCTTCCCTTCCCTTGGGATCCACAAGTTAGACGGTGCATATCTTGAAACCAGTGCCATGCTCAGAATTTGTTCCAAGTCGGAATACCTTGCCGACTCACTAGCTACAATTCATAAATTGCGATACATGTTGTAAATTATTTAGTAAAAAATTCAATTCACGAAATTTTGCCTTTTAGTCAACTACACATTTGCTTGCTTGTGGAAGTTTTGTTTGTCGTATTGAGTAACATAGTTTAAATCTTAGAATTGAGCTACGTTCCACCGACAATTTTAAAAAATTTGGCGGTGATAAAAAACACCCTACATAGCAATTTGATAAACTTGACTTATCGAGACAACTACGCTGAAGAATTATTCCAGAATTTATAGCAGGACTTACATAGTAACACATACGCGAAAGACTGAAACAATTCCATGATAGATATAAATTATTACATTCTATTTTTATCTTCAACCGATCTACATGCAAGACGAAGCTTAGAGAAAGACGATACATCGCCTAAGTTACAATGCTCTAAATATTGCCCTTACTTTTTATAAATGTGACTTTTTTTCGTGAGATCATTCAAAAAACATTGCCAGCAGCTTTCATGAAGTTGGTTAAAAAAATCTAGCAGAAACCGTCTGAGCAGCACTGCCACCGTTAATGCGAGTTACATTAAAGGAACGTAGCGACACACCCTACTTCCACCTCCGAAACGCGTCTCGTGTGAGGCGTGTACCGTCACTGCGCTTCGGTCTCAAGCGTTTGCCTTGACACTCTGCGCCATCTAGAGCTGCCGCCGAAAAGTACAAGCGTGGTGCATGTCTGAATACATATGCAGACAAGTTTGTCTGAAAAAGTTATGACGCGAGCTTGAGTCCACCCTACAGAGGTGAATTCAAAAAATACATATTTTTTCCAGGATTACCGGCATATACCCAGGGACACCTAGTCCGTGATCAAAGTTGGCCCGAAGATGGTTTCCAGTTATGTGCCCAATACTTATAAGAACAAGCTAATTAGTTACGCAATCTCGAATGAAATATACAAAAGCACACACAAAACATGTGTGAATTCCCAAGTAACGTTCAGTGCAAAAAAGGTTTCTTTGAAACTGTCAAAAATATTTCATTTTCTAAACGGAGTAAACTTCATTCAAATTGGTTCAGTGATTGCACAACAGCGCTTTACATTGATTGCAGTAGGGAACGCAAGCTCGGAGTTACGGTGCATTTTCGTACGTTGCTTGTCCATTGTTGAGACGTCATTAGTACTCAATCTCTCGTGGGAGCCCCAATAGGAAGCTGCAGCTAGGGCAAATATTCGAACCCTCTCTTTGCTAACGTGCACCGATGCCCATATCTGCAACCAAAGAAGCCATAATACTAAAATCACCTGCGTTTAACATAACAGATCCTAGCGACTTTTAGGAACAACTCTCTACTGAGCTCCTACCAAAAATCTATCAAACTCGTTCACACACCCATAACTTACTGAACTCCCTTATGCATAGGCGCTTCTCTTTCTTGTTCTCGGGAAGTAAAATCCTGTTACGAAATTACTCACAGAAGACTAACAACAGAAAGCAAATAAGTTTCATAAAATAGCATAGACAACATCTTAATCTTTTGCACTCTTGGCAGTTCAGCATAGCCTCTAAGTGATGTACTGAGTAAAGATAAATATTCAATGATATTATTATCGCGACCGCTGTGATGCACAAACGTAAACATTACATGAGGTTACACGTAACATAGAATAAAAATAACAAAGTTGCACCTATGACCATTATTTGTATTGTGTGTTATTAACCGCTTCCCAGAAGTTACGCTTAATGTAGATTACGTACAGCGCATCTGCTTAATTTTTACAACACCTTAGAAAGGTCCTTGACGTTGGGAACATGTAAGGCTTTGCAGCTGCAGACCATGCGCAGGTGGCAACGGCAGTTACCTGCTTGGAATGCAAACGCCTAGAGTCACATAAGCATCCCCAGCGAGTTCGGGAAAACTTTGAATCCGCGTGCTTCGTCGCCCCTTCGCCAGACGCGGGCAAAGACTCCTCAGTTCCAACGAACCTACTGGTATCAACTGGTATCGCCTGCGTTTTGCACATCATGCTGGGAAGTGCACGCCACATTTGACCTGAACGGCAAACGACAGAAAAGATCACTAAAATATTTCAAAGGGGCTCTGGAACACTGTCCTAACTAATCTTAAGATGACTGCACTAATAAATGGCGTCGCGTGACACATCACCCGCCTCTGACATTTTTTTCCAATCCCTCAATTACAAGCGGAGTTGGACGTAGTTATGACAGCCACGGCCTAATGCCTCACTCATTGCGTCTCTACTAGCGCACTGGTAGCTACACAGGGAAGATGGAAGGGGGAAAGGTCTCGCCCAAAAATTCATCGCCTCATCCGCTGAGAGGCCTCGTCGCTGAGAGGGCTCGTCGCAGCAGACCGTGGCAACCGCAGTTTCTACACTGCGCAGCACAGCACGCTTATCTCGGAGGCCACGCCCAGCTGAGGCAGCTACGCGCCACCAGAGAGCGTAGACGGGCAGTGCAAAGCTGCAATACTTTTCCTGACTTTTTGCCAAAGTAGACAGATACATGTCCCTCATTTGCATAAAAATTTGCAGTCATGCTACTACTCAAAATTTCGCCGCGATGCTGACACGAGCCAATAGTCGTTGGCGGTCTTCGTTGCTATCGATGACGCAGAAACAAGGCATTGCAGAGGCGAAAGTGAGCGATCTTTATGACAGGAGATTGTACATTAGTCGCCGCACGCAGCGCCGTAGTATTTGGCTTACATGTTCGCAGTAGCCTCTTCTACACACCGGCAGTGCTTCCTTACTATTTTCGAAAAGTGTTTCACGGCCACTTGAAAAGACAGTGCATGTTAGCCATTTGTAGGTTACATATGAACGTAAAATATAAAGTTTGCGTTAGCGTGACATAACCACCTTACTGCTACGCATTAAGCACTTCAACATGTAAGCACTTCATAAGGTGCAGCTAGTATAAAGACCTTTCCTAGAGGGGGCAGTCAACCGCGATTCATAGAGACAGCCTTTTTTTTTCGCGTTAAGTATAAAATTAACTTACCTTGATGATGCAATAGACACATCGGAGGCAATAGTACAAAATTCGTGCCTTCGTACACACTATGAATGCGTCCAACAACTTCTTGCTGGCCTGCATGGAAAACGCAAAGCGTGACTTTAACCGTTTGTCCCCAACGTGTGAAGAAAACATGACCCTTGCGTGGGCCTGTGACGTATTGTTGGAATCAAACACCGCTATGTAGATGCACATTTCAAGTATTGCTATGAAGACCTGGCTACAAAAACCATCAGCCGCGACGCTCGGGCATGTTAAACATGGACAGTTGCGTGAAGAGCAAAAGTGCGGCCATGGAATGTGGCATGAATGACAGCGGTAGTAGAGAGAAATGTAACTTTTCCGAAATCTGGAATGACGAGAAAGCTTACACTCCGCACCATAGTGTTCCTAGTTGAAAATTGCATTGCGAGACATTCTGGCTGCTTGACTGTATAAACCCAAGCGCTCTTTTAACCCCTTATTTTGAAACCGGCGAAGGCGGCAAATACAATATAACGTATATGCGGTAGCCGCATTTTCTATGGCGGCGTTGCATAAGCACCCTTTAATGCGCGAAAACTGGGATGCTCCCAACTTCGTGCGAAGGGTCGCCACAAATGTACTTCGATGTTTGTACAGCCACACGCAGCTTCGAGCGTAATAAATTTCCTTGCAAGCTCCAAACCACTTCTGAAACGGTGGCACACACACGTACACTATCCGCAGAAAACTGTGCACAATGTTCAGAGTGCAGCATAGGCCTACTTAGCCATCGCCTCCAGATTTAAAGGTCTTAATTCGTCATGCGCACGATCACCAAATAGCACTAGAGCTTACCACCTGCTGCACATAAGTTCACTCGGCCTGCAGAAAACAGCACACACACTCAAAATCCTGTGCACGCCTTCATTCGCCTGCGTACTTTTCTCGCAAATCGCTTGGTGCGAAATCACGACAACCGCTTAGGTTGAAGGCACACTAAACAGAAACAATGTATCAGGTTTGGGTGCTGAAGTTTTTTGTTTTCTTTCGTACTTGGGGTACTACACCGCAGTCAAACTTCAGCGAACTCACTAAGTTCTGTACTCATAACCTTCGATATAACAATGTGTTCTATCTTAACGGACAAAAAACTAGCTTCATGCAATGAAAACTCTGTCGAAATGCATGGCATAACGCTGAGTTGGTGCGCCAACTACGAGGCTGCGTCTGCGGCCATCTTCCCTTCTTGCGTTTGTCACGAAGCCTCTTTTCACAGCTAGAGTAGCTTTGATGTTGTTATGCTAAGAAAGATGAAATAATTTAGCCATACTTTTATTTTCATTTTTTGTTTGGCGTCTCCTAATAACAGTAGACTCGCTGGGTGCAGTGACACAGCAACGCAATATGTGCACTTTTGAAATGTCAAAAAGTGTCCAAAATGTCTTACAGTCATGGTGGCCAAGAGCAGGAGCAAGGCACAAAATGCAAATACGACTGACTCAATTGCATTTACGATCGCCTCAACGCCTTCTGCAAGGAAGCAATAAAATGCCGTGCAAGAAAAAGTATCAGTGCCTCTGTTCCTTTGTTAGGCAGTGAGATCACTATGCGATTGACAGCAGTCCGTAGAGACGTAGAATCAACAAATATGAGTGGGCGATATGAGCATCAACATTGAATAGGAGTAATGGCATGTGACGTGGTCGCCCCTTTCTGCCGCTTTTTCAACTGACCCTTATGAAGCAGGGTTCGTAGTGAAAGAAATCGAATCTGCAATAAATGTTCTGCACGAAGGCTGAGTTAAGGCGAAATGTAATGTTTCAAACATTGCCCTGCTTTTATATTTTTTGAACGAGCAATATTCCCATGAACGTCGACCAATCCGTTTAAAACTGCGAGACTCAAGACGACGAGCACATTTATTGCTTGCACATTCAGCTGTGGGAGCATATTGTGAAATGTGCAAGATGAGAGCAGTCTTCTGACTGAGGTGCTGCCGAAGGCAGCGATGTGAGTCTTTTTTTTTTCTTTAAGCAGACGTCCGAAATTCATTCTGCTCCCGATTCTTTACCTCCGAGAGCGAATGTCACTGCCTGTTGGCTTTTTAGGTGTAGTACTGAAAACTTAGAGAACCTCTTGACTCTATTTTTGTTGCTCTCCTTTGCCATGCACACGCTAGCATTGTCAGCTACACTTTAGCCTGTTGTGGGTTTTAATATTCATCCACAGACCCCACCGCTCTTGGAGTTGGCATAGCACCGAACACACCTCAGAAAACGCTGATTGCCAAAGCTGCCTGACCGCGCACTCGCTATTAAAATCGTATTGCTGTATTCCGCTTTAATTTTGCGCCTTACGCAAGAGAAAGAAACTTGTTCGAACATCGACATTTGTGATAAAGCAAATATTGTAATGTCTAACATATGAAGCAACCAGAGAACCTCTAGCTGCCCTACTGGAGCTATTCGTAATGGACGAGATTGAAAATTCGACAATGTAGTGGTATTCGTGGCATTCATAATATATATATATATATATATATATATATATATATATATATATATATATATATATATATATATATATATATATATGTATATATATATATGTATATATATATATATATATATATATATATATATATATGTCATGTGTGTGTGTGTTTGTGAACAATGTGACTTACCTACTCCCGTCGTCATGATCGGAATTATAAGGTAATAGACGTTGAGTAGCTGCAAGAAATAATCATATTTAATTTCAGCGTTCGGCCTAAGAGACGCCCACATGCAATTTACCCACAGAATTCTACAATACTCTCACCAAAGTCAAGCCAGTTCATTCGTATTATGGGTTTAGAACTCGGTTCACGTTATTGAGTGATGCGAACGGAACCACAAAGCACTTTCATTGCGACAGCAATTGCATACTCTAGGCGCGTTTCTGCCGTCCGATTTTCGATGTAGAAACTGTATAATATATGACATGACTCAGTGTTTGCCACGATCCTACTATCCCCTTTTCATGTTTTGTTAGGAGGTCCCCCCGACAGTTGTTACTTCGGGACCTCCGAAAGTGTACTTTTACCCACCTTGTATTTGTTTTGTCAAAATTAAATATTGATTGATTGATTGATTGATTGATTGATTGATTGATTGATTGATTGATTGATTGACGTCGCCGTGAGCTTCCCGTATAAAGTCCAAGGGCTCTGCTGCGCGCCGTATGCTGCATGTGCGAGGGAAAGCGTGCGAGGGTGAGTCGGCGATCACGGCTAAATCTTGCGCACACATGGGAGAGAATCGGGTCTGCGTAAGTGCGCCGTCTTCCGTCACGCTCAAGGTTTCGAGGCGGAGGGCAGAGAAGGGGAACGCGCCCTACTCCAGCAGGCCTGGGTGGCCGCACGCACCCACCCGGGCCGCTGTATCGTGAAAGCCATCTGCGCCTGGGACAAAACCCGCCGCGCGCTATCTTTGCGCTGCTTAGTGCGCGTTGATGCTGAGTCGCAGCACGAAGGTCACTTCGCTCGCTGCTGCTGCTGTCATTCTTGCTCACTCCAGAGTTTTGACAGCGAGTTCCCGCAGTCATCGAGTGACATACATGTTTGCTTGGGAGCGCACGACACCATGCTTGGTAATTTAGCTACTATGCTTGTGTTTATAAGTTTACATGGCCTATAAGTCTACTAACCTCATTTCGTATTGCTTTCCACTAATTTGCTATCGTATTCGATGCTTCACCCGAAAGGCGAACTGCAAGTTTCTTTTTTGACTATTCCGTGAGACACCAGAAACAAAACTTCCGCCTCCGTAAAGAAACTGACCAACTGTTCATAATGAATATAATAAAAACTGGTTCTTTTTGCAGTGACAAAAAACAGAAAAAACGATATGGTGTTGTGGGTTGTCATGTTTGCGCAGAGTTTTCGAGTTTTATGTCATGTCGAGGTATGTGAAACTCACTACATTGTTCATCGTAGTCTGTACGACACAACAGCCTATGTCAATTGAGTACAGTTTTTTCGAAGCCCGGCGGCAATAGTATAACTAAAACGCTTCCCTACATAAGAAAATCAATGCCGTAAAATACATGCGGACGCAGAACACACGCAACAACATGGCTACCTGTCCTAGTAAACCTAGTTTATCTATGGCCAATGGCTCTCTGCCCTAGCGAACCCAGTCTATGTGTAGTCAACTTGCGCCCAACTTGCCCCGTTGATTTCCTGATTTTGTGAGACACCAACAAGTTCAAGCTGAAAATCCACATACATATGAACTTTCGAAGGCACCTGAGTTCATACTCGGTGTTGCTATTTTACTTAATCATTTGAAAATGAAGTTTGAAAAGGATTGGAGGCAGTTCGGAGGAATATAATAGGCGATAGGTCTCAGAAGAATGCAGTTGGAAACACGTCGGTATTCACGATGACGACGCATTTATATAAAAATGACAGCACTATGCATGCCAATAGAGAAGCTGCTACATAGAGCAGCGTCTACAAAGGCATGAAATTAAAAGCTGCCTCACGAAAGCCAAGAGCGAGTCATGGTGCGCACGACGGTTCTGTAGACAAACCGATCAACGAATTTGCTTCTGGCAGGCGGCGATCACTCACTCAACGAATTTGCCCTGGCGGCGGCACGCCATATCCTGGGCTTCGAGTTCCCAAATTCGACGATGTTGAGCTTAAGCGTCTCAGTCTCTCTGTAATCAGGACAGGTGCAACAGAGAAGGCCGTTGCTTGCTGAGCAAACACCTAAATAGAAGTCTCTGAATGCGCCCCAGGCCTGTCGTTACCGGCTCGACTCACCGCTGCTGTGATTCTGTGCTTTGTGTGACCATGTGTGCGGCAATTTTTCTTATGGCCGAACAATCAAAGCTTCGTTTCTTTTGACTGCTTCCTAACCTTACGTGAGGCCTCCTTTTAGCGAATTACCGTTGGAGGAAGCAAGCGGAGTCGGAATGCGCTCTTCATCCGCCCTCGCCTAAGCAACAGTTGCCGGACGCCTGGGTTCGGGAGCATCCCTTATAAGCCGTTATGCGAACACATTTACACAATATAAAAAAAGGTCGCAGTTTCGCCAGAAACGCGAAGCGCTGATTTCAATAGCAAATTAGCAAACAGCCATACAAAGTAAGGCTTGCACCTTCATCGGTCATATCAAGTTGTGCACATTAGCTGGCAAACTAAATTAACAAGCATAGTGTCACGCGCGCCCTGCAAACATGAACACATCACACTCGATGGCAGCGGACAATCGCTGTCAAAACGCTGGCGTGAGGAAATGCGGCGGCAGCAGCGAGCGAAGTGATCTGCGTGTTTTCCTGTGCATCAACGCAAAGTAAGCGCCGAGGACACAGAGCACACACACACGAGCCGCCGACGCACGTAGACGCTGACGCCAACGCAGGAAGCTCTAAAGATACGCCGCGCGACCGCGCTCGGGCCCTTGATGCGCAGTTGCAGTTGGAATAGGACGCCGCCCCCCCCCCCCCCCCCCCATCCCCCCGGTGTCTCGCAAAGTTTGATGCCTCGCGAGCGACATTGACGGTGCGCTTGCTCTTGTAGTTTTGATCGATGGTTTTGATCCCTTTCGCGCGATCGAGGTAGAGACGCGATGGTCGGCTCCCGTCGCGCGCTTTCACTCGCACATACATCGCAGGGCGCGCGACGATGGCGTTATTGCCGTTCTAATTTGTACGGAACCTCACCGAGACGCTGACGCCGACGCCGACACCGACGCGAACGGCCGAATTACGTTTGGAGTTTCCACATAATTGCTACTGCAATAAATAAGATGAATACTCACATACCTT
This sequence comes from Dermacentor albipictus, assembly GCF_038994185.2. Classification (NCBI taxonomy): domain Eukaryota; kingdom Metazoa; phylum Arthropoda; class Arachnida; order Ixodida; family Ixodidae; genus Dermacentor; species Dermacentor albipictus. The sequence goes on along the minus strand of NC_091826.1, from coordinate 59,452,913 downwards.
TTCAGTTGAACTGCTTATAATACAGAGACGCTTGGAGGCTTTCTTCCGGTTTTGCTTACTCATCGTGAGAAACGACCCCAGTCGAGCGCTAACCTTGATGTGTTCCAGCAACACAGGCACACCGGCGTCTCTAAGCGCCGCTCTTGCCGAACGTGCGACTGAAACGAATGCTGACGCCTGGTGCCGTTCTCGCGTTTCCAAGTAGCCGTGCGACAGCGCGCATGCGCAAGGATAATTCACGTGGGCGAGCACTGAGGTAAAGCGCTCGTTCAGGGCCAGGAGCAGAACAAGGACGCATGAAGGTACCTTCGGAGCAAGCTTATGCTTAGGAAGCACCAAGGAAGCCTTCACCGACGGTCCTTCAGTAAGGAAGCTTTTAGAGTGACATAAAGCGGCTTCACCACAATGATTCGCGGTTTTTGTTGCAACTTTTCGTTGTCATGCGCGTCTGTCTGCGGCGAGCTTATGTACTGCTCAGCGAAGGCAGCCCTTTCTCTTCGTCCCTATGAGGGGCGAGGGAAGCTTTCTTCAGTGCGGAAGAAAGCGATCAGACGCAGTAAGTTTTAACTCTGTCCTTACGATGAGGAAAATCGGTCTCTTTTGTAGGTTACGCCAGAACTTCTTTCTGAACGAACCATTGTACTGAATTTGTCATGTCATACATAAACAAAAAGCAGAATCAATGCACTTTTCACGCATAAAAGTTTTATTAACGACACATATGTCATAAAAAAGATAAATTGCCAGAATCAAGATTATCATAAGAAGCCGACAAACATAGACACCAAAGAAAACGCAAGGGAATTTACTTGTTCTTACTAATTAAAAATAAAAAATTAAAAATTAATGGAATGGAAAGGGGATGGAAAAACAACTTCCCCCAGGGGGAGGGCGGGGGAACGATCCCACGTCTTCGCATTACACGTGCGATGCTCTAACCAACTGAGCTACCCCGGTGCCGTTTTGCCATCAACTTTGTTAGGTACTAGCTAACCCTGGGAGTGTTAGTCACCGCCAACCACTCAGAATCCTTGGCGGCGGATGTGGAACATCCTGTCTGCCGCAGGCGTCACGAGTACGCGATCTTTTAGGGTGAAGGCAACTGGTCAGTAAAGCCACACGTGCTACCTGAAGGCATCAATGTTGCCGGATTCGACACCATCGTTATGTAATATGCCAGAAGAAAGGGGGTTAACCGAGGCGCCCGATTTTTGTTAGTCATATCACCAGAAGCCAACAAACAGAGACACCAAAGAAAACACAGGGGATAGTTCTTGTACTTACGAATTGAAAATAAAGAAATTATAAATAAATTGAAGTGAAAGAGTATGAAACAACTTCCCGGGCAGGTAAGGAACGATCCCACGTCTTTGCATTACTCGTGCAATGCTCTCACATCGCACGCACAACCTTGAGCCCAAGTAGGTCGCTTGATCTCACCCGCTCAAGGGAGGAAGGTTGGGAGCAAGGACGCCGTCTTTCACCGCGCACAATCAACCGGGGGTATGGTAAGGGGGGGGGGGGGAGGGGGCGATTCTACTCCTGCAGCGGCTACGCATGGCGAGGCTGAGCGCCGCCACGCGGACCTCATCTTTAACGAAGCAGCTACCAGTTTCAGTATCTCGTTTATTGGTCATGAGTTAAAACTGTTCAATTACTAAGTAAATTGAACAACCGGCCCTACCGGTGACAGGACTGTCAATGCCATTTGAAAGTGAAAACACCCTAATATGGTTTAAAAAACGGCAGAGTTTACATTTACACTATAAGAAATACGTACAACATCAGTGTTGTCCACTATATCATGGTGGGTTTAAAATACAATGTTTTACAAAGGGCTCCTAGTGCGCACCCGAAAGCTAGAGGGCGCCAGCTGAGGCCCATGTCTCTCTATTCCTTGAAATAAATTACTTCTCTTTCAAACAGGCCGCAGCCAGCGCGTTGCGGTTCCGGACTCCTCGATGCAGCAGTGCACTGGCTGCGCGCTGCTTTGTGGTCGCTGTACGCTACTCGAGGGCACTACTTGTAGTGCTTTGCTTTTCGTTTATTGTGCGCAGACCACCTACTGCGAACCTATTTAAAATATCTGAACCAAAGACAGTCCGAACGAGGAGCGCTGGCAACTTCATTCTGTATAAGGTCTGAGTGCAGCATATAAGCAGGGCATCAAGGCCACTCCCATGTGGGAAAAGGCCACGTAGGTCTATAGACCGCCTAAGCTGTTATTCGTGCGTGTGATAACCTTGCTCGAATCAGTATTTTAAACAGTTGTTCACACTTTTCTTTTGTCTCGACGTGTTTCTTCACGCTGTCTCAAGCATGAAATCATGGCGACTATGAAGGTCTTTTGTTGCCCTCTCGCCCGTAGTAAAAACATTACGCTCGCTATGTGTACGAGTGGAGGGGGACTCACCAGGCAAATGAGGCCCAACAAGGCGATCTCGAAAAGAGTCTCGCACATGCACATCGTTTCGCCAGCACTTTTTTGCTTGCAGGTCCTGAAATAGAAAAAGAAAAGATCATTCAGACGGCTCCTTCGGAGGCAAGACTCGCTCACTGCGGCAGCAGTAACAAACAAATGTGGCACATTTAAAGATCTAGTTTCAGTAAATCGTAGGTGAATCCAATATTAATAGCGTACGTATAGAATACGTACGCTATTACTATTGAAGAAGACATGTTGTGTGCATTTTTTCTTATTTTTCATTTTGATCATCACTTTTTTAGGTCAGCTGGTTTCTCGGTATCCAGCAAGTGACCGTTCACCTTCTGAACCATGTTTCTCACCATACCAACTATGCCCTTGAATCGCAGAGCACCTAGACACGGACACACCTCAACCCGTGACCCACGAAAGCCCGCGAGAACTGTTGGACATCGGAACGATGAGCTTTCCTGAGCGCTTGGCCTAGTTTCGCTGCACAATGTCCGGGATGGGTCTGCTCTTTATTTTACCGAGCTCTAAATCTGCCTGCATTTATGTCACACTCTCCGTAAATGCCGCCCCCTACTGACGAAAAACTAACCAAGCACACGCCCCAAACCACGTGGAGGGATTATTAGAAACCATCCCTGCGATAAAGAACATGATGCACTTCGGGGCGTATCCACGGGGAGTAATTCATAGAAAGCCAGGTTTTTATAGAGGACTCTGTGCGTTTGAAAGCGTATAATTATTGCCGTCAAAATATTTATTTAGCTTTTGCTGTTTCATTGCCTAATGCCTAGGAGAACCGAGCCGGGAACGCTCACAACTGTAGTAGTAGTACTACAGGCGGAAATATAAGCGTTTCCATTAAACACGTGGCTTACTGTATGTAAGCTATTCAACAAGGCAGCGGCAGCAGCAGCAGCGACTAGCAAAGTCTGGGAGCATGAAGAAGTGGGGCTCATGGACTGAATAAACAAGGACGTGTCAGTGCACGTAAGAGTTTCTTGGTCGCACATTGTGGGTTGCGCAATGTATCTTAGTGGCGTTATCTTCACGCTGCTGAACACGAGGTCTCGGGATCGAATCCCCTTCGTGGGGGCCTCATTCAATGAAGGCGAAATGAAAGAGCCCCAGATGGTCAAAATTAATCCAGAGTATCTCTCTACGGCCTGCCTATGGGTCAGATTGCGGCTTAGGCATATAATACTCCAGAATCTAATTAAATAATTGCGCAGCAAACACAACGACGAGGAGGAAAGATAAGGACGACACGCCTTTCTTCTCGTGCGTGTGCTTATTGCGGGACCTACAGTGTGAATTACTACCAACTCAACACGCTTTCAGTTCTTATGGGCCTTTGTCTATAACAGTGTGTGCTCGCTCCTTTCGAACATTCTGACTTTCTAGTTTATGCACCGCGAAATTCTCCTACTGCATTGTAGTATAGGTTGGGGGGACGGGGGGATATATATAAATATATACATGCATACACGAGCTTGCAAGAAAAGCGAGTCCTTGACAAGGACATACCACTTTATTCGCACGAGGGGTTATAAATTACGTTAGTTCGTCGCTAGCGCCACAACTATAATGCTAAAGGCCATGCGAGTAACCCTCGAATCAGAGAAGAATGTGAAAGGTTAACTCAGCAGGCACCAGCGACTGTTTTCAGATGGAAGCATAACGAAATCTGCTTTTCTGCGTCTCTTAGCCAATCAGGAAGCTAACAAATGGAAGACTGTGATTGCCGCCAGCGCTTCTATTCTGATCCTTGCTTCAGTCGTCCCTCTTGCTCTGAAGTTCTGTAATGTTCCGTAGATCAACTCGAATTATTAGGGCGCCTAACATTACGCCTTCATGCTAAAGTTGACCTACGATCTCGTACTTGTAAGCTTCATGATATAAACATAGCGTGGCACATGTGCGCCAGCCGTAAACGCCGACTGCCATATGTAGATTTTTGTATGGCTAGAAACGGATCCTTATTTGAACCCGGTTTGCATCGCGACTGCAATCGTTTGCCCCAGATGACGCTGACACCTGGGTGGCGGGGATACTGAACAGAGAGGCACCTAGGTGGTTGTCCCACGCTGGGGGTAGGGGATGGGGCAATAGACATATGAGACAGGGGTGGGCGACGAAGGACGTGATGAAATCGCATACCAGCGTACAGCAGCAGTGAGTCAGAAGGCTATGAAGGAACGGATCAGTTCCTTCGCAGCCTTGCGGATCGGCGAGCAGTAGGAAAGGTGTTCGAGTGGCGCCTGCATGGACAGTGGCCCATCGTCCAGTCATCGGTAATCAAAGCAGAAAATTAGCGTACAATCACTCACCGGTGTGATGCTTTCGTGCACGCTGGCTGTTGTTGCCTTGGTCGCTTGTAGATGTAAAGCAGAGACGTTGAAAAAGTCCTTCAACCGCCTTCGAGCTTCGTTATCTTCTTCAGTGCGCGCTCCGCGTGAGCTCGTTCCAGTGGTGCCATCTACAGTGAAAAAATTGCTAGTTTGAATGCCTACATGATGTTATGTACTTGCCACTTCTTGCGGCAAATGAAACACCAAGCATAGCAAATTAAACATTACGTGTCGGGACGTAACGATAGTGTTAAAACGTATAGGTGCGATATTCAAGAATTACTTTATTATTACAGTACAAAATATACATGTATCTGTATATAGCATTTCAGTTGATGGCATATACCCTTCCTGGAGCACTGGTCAAAAAGCGGGTAGTTTAAAATAAAATTTCAATTGTGAAAGAACTGATACAAATGTTGAGTAAGTATGTTATATTCCGAACAGACAGAGAGAGAGAGAAAGCACTTTATTTGCACCCGTCAGAGAGCATGGGTGATCGGGGTGAGACGCAGCTCCCTCTTTCACCGTCTACCTCCCCCCTAGACGTCGGCCGGAATCAGTTTGCTTCCGGCAAGCACCCTAAGCTTGACCGATGGCTTGTTTTTGGGCTTGTTCTTCCTGGCTATGGAGGGAGGATTCCCATGACTATTTGTTCCCGTGTAGACCGTTTAGCACTGGGCAAGTCCAGAGCATGTGATTTAGGGTTGCTATGCCTACACAGTTTTTGCATTTGGAAGAGTGCACCTCAGGATGCCATTTGTGTAAGATATACGGGTTTGGGAAGGCACCCGTCTGCAGTTTTCGCCAGATTACTTCTTCCTTCTTTGTGAGAGATCTATCTATGGGAGGGTTTCTCCTGTTCATTCTAAAGTGTTCTAGAATTTCTCGGTATGTGGTTTTGTCGCTTTTTGGACAGGGAGTGGTCTGCCTGCGCAGGGGCCCAGTGTGTGATTCCTCGGGCGACCTCGTTGGCGATCTCGTTCCCAGTGAGTCCGCTATGGGCGGGCGCCCATGTTATTCTAATTAGGTCATAGGGTACGTTCTACTCGCCCTCTTGCAGAATTTTGCTGGCCTTTTTGGACACCTTACCGGTGTCATAGGCTCTGATTGCAATTTTAGAATCGGTGATAATTTTTTTTGATTGATGGGTTTGTGATTCCCAGGGCAATCACTGCCATCTCTGCCTCCTCTGGTGAAGAGTGTCTCACGCTACAGCTCGAGATTAGCTCGCCTTTGTCGCTCATTACTACTGCAGCGCAGTGCCCTACTGGGTACTCTGCCGCATCGGTGTACACTACCCCCTTGTTTTTTGGAAGAGGGAGCTTTGGAGTCTGTAGATTCTGCTTCTCCTGCATACCTTGCTGTGTATGGGGTGCATGTTTCTTAGGGCGCGGGGTATTCTTAACCTGTTGGCAATTTCTTTGGGGATGGTGGTTATCCCCTCTCGCGATTCAGGGCTCTGCTAGCCCAGTTTTCTAAGGGTAGATCTGCCCGTTTTGCTGCCAGTTAGTCTGACATATTGTGCCGTGAGTTTCGCCTCGCACATTTCCTCTAGGGTGTTTGACATTCCTAGGTTGAGGTTCGTCTCGGTTGATGTGCACGGTGGAAAACCTAGGGAGGTTTGGCTCCTTCCCTGATGAGGGTGTCTACATTGTCTCTCTCTCCTTTAGTTGTTTTTAGGTGCGGGATAGCGTAGGTGATTCAGCCAATGATGAAAGAGTGGACGTAGGTTCGCCTAAGTAGGTTCATCTCCTTCATCCCCGCGTTTTTGATTGCTATCCTCTTGAGAAGCCTGAAAGTTTGGTTGGGCGAAGAAAGATATTGGAGAAAATGACTATATGTATATAAAGGTTTAATGAAAATCTAATACGTCACAAATGAAACTTAGATTCCAGAAAGAAAAGGAAAGGACAGCAGACCATCCTTTCCTTCCGCTATGAACTTATTTACTGCGACAGCAGCATACTCCCACAGTGACTACAACTATGTTATTCTCTGTTGCCGGCTGCTTGCTCGAATAATCTGCTTCATGAGAGCACGTTGTTGGGCGAGTCGGTCGTACATACTTAAAGAAGGGAATTGCGCTAAAAAAAGAGACACGGACGAGTAAGAACATCGACGGGCGCAAACTCGCGACTGATTTTATTCAGAAAGAACACAAATATATATACCTAGATTCTCATTGCCTAATCATTGCCTAAGCGCACATGCCAAGAACGTTTTCTCTTTCTTATACAAACTGATACTAGAATCGCTTACGCAATCATGACCTGACTTATCAATGTAAAAAGCTTCTGCGAGTTCACGTGCTACCTGGTTACGACTGCGCCTTAAGGTTTTGGTTCTAGCCAGCAAAGGCTGGCATGCTTTATCAGGAGTAGCCAAAGGGCATGCGCCGCAATGTAAGGGCAAATTTGACCCTTTTTTGTTAACCATAGAAAGCTTATGTTCCCTTAGTCGTTCATTTATACAACGGCCCGTCTGGCCAATGTAAACTTTTCCACACGTCAGGGAAATTTCATACACAGCCCCGACCGAACACCTGACAAACTGGGCGGCGTGACGTTTCGTGCAGTCTCGCATGCATTCCTCACCGGAGACAATCCGGGGGCACAAAGAGGCCAACTTGCGCGGGGCAGAAAATACCACCGGCACACCGTAGCGATTGGCTACATTCTTTAGGTTGTGGGACACCCTATGAATATAGGGGAGAACCGCCGGTCTGGTCTTCGGTTGACCGCCACCATCTTGAGGTGTTCTAGGTTTCAAGCTTTGCAGAAGCTTCTCTGCCACTGCAGCCACGACGGAAACGGGAAAACCAGCCTTTTGTAACCTGCCAATCTGATTGTTGAGGCTGTCCTTTACCAGGTGTACACATGATTTCTGCAGGGCTTCCTTCAGACACAGCATAACAATGGCGCGTTTTACCGTCTTAGAATGAGCGGACTCAAAAGGCAACAGGTCTTTCCGGGCTCGTGGTAAGTACATCCAACACGTGTGATCTGGTGTTAAAGTGATGTTAATATCTAAAAACTGCAATCTATCTTCTTCAGGTAATTCGTGAATGAGGGTTAGACCACTCCCCTGTCGTTTAAAGACAGATAAGGTATGGTGCCTAAATCTATAAGGTCACTTAAATCTGCTTCATCCACAACAGGTAACTCGAGAGAGAGAGAGTCATGAAACCGGAAAGGCAAGGGGATTAAGCAGAAGGCAAAACTCAATCTTCCTATCTTACACTGGGGAGAGAGGGGAGGGGAGGTGACAAGAATAAAAAACAGAGAGCGGTAAAGGGAGCACAGGCCCACAATCACAGCCGCCAACTCAGACCGCGCAAGACCACTTGTAGCTCTACAAACATTAGTTGAGGCTACATACGCTTGTGCAGGCTGTCCTCCTCGCCTTCGGCTACTGTGGCTTGTAAAGTCGGCATTCTCAAATAATTTCCTCTGTTGACAGTTTTATTGCGCTAGTGAATATATAAGGACACTCAAGGCGCACTTCCGCCGTTGTCGTCACCGTGAGGCACCGCATAAAGTGCAAGGGCGATAACACCGTGGTCACATGCCGTATGCTGTAGGTGCGAGTAAAAGCCTGCGAGTGTGAGCCGAAGTAAGTCGCTTGATCTCACCCGCGCAAGGGAGGAAGGCGGGAAGGAAGGGGGTCGTCTCTCACCGCGCGCAAGGAACCGGGGGTATTGGGGGAAAGGGGAAAGGGGAGGGTTCTACTCCGGCGGCGGCTGTGCTTGGCGTGGCTGAGCGCTACCACGCGGACCTTATCTCTGACGAAGCAGCTACCCGCTCCGGTTTAGGTGTCTCGTTTATTGGTTAGTTAAAATTGTTTATGAATTTCTAAGCAAACTGAACCACCGGCCCTACCGGTGACAGGACTGTCAATGCCATTTGAAAATGGAAATATCCTAATACGGTTAAAAAAAACGCCGGAGTTTGCCTTTAAACTATAACAAATACGTCCAGCTTCAGTGACATCCACTAGATCATCTATTGAAGGGTTGAAAATACAATGCTTTACAAAGGGCTCCTAGTGCACACTTGAAAGCTAGAGGGCACCAGCTGAGGCCCATCTCTCTGCCTTCTTTCAAATAAATTATTTCCCTTTCAAACGGGGGGCAGCCGGCGCGTTGCGGTTCCAGGCTCCTCGACGCCGCAGTGTGCAGGCCGGCCGCTGCTGGCTGACGTAAGCAGAACTTGACGGCCGCAGCTTTGCGGTCGCTGTAGTTTGGGTTTGGCGCACTAAAATAGCAAGAAATTTGTCTTGCCATAGTTTCACGGTTAACGGCATATTTCCAGATGCAAAAGTCGATGTCACTTGTGCAGAAGCTCCCTTCGATATACCATTTACGATGAGCCCATTGAAAGGGTAATGAATAATTTCTGGGTTGTTAGTGACTAATAGCCCGGTATCCGCCGCCACTTCTCGGTCGCCGCCATCGATGACGGGATGTCTCCGAAATAACGGTTATCTTATTTGAAAGTGGCTATATTTATATATTACACAAGGCCTTCGGGTAAACGTCATGTAAAAAGAAGATATAAGGGTAATCATTATGTTGAGCTTCAGTTCATATTTCTTAAAGCGGTATAATAACATTTGAACACGAAACGCCACCTACCCACAGTTTCCAAGGCACCACACTCTTTGCCTGTGGTCTCACTGAGTCGTCAACGAGCTTTCATCGGAACGCACGACGCGTTCAAGTCGAGTGGTGTCCAGCCCTCGCAGATCCTTCGCAAACTGCAGGCGTTTGGCTTTGTTTTCTTCACGAAGAAGCTGTTATCCGCTGGCGATGCACCTCTTCAACCTAGCTTCAACAGTCCTCTCCCAGCGTCACTTAGATTAAGCCAAGCATGTGCTTCAGCTTAAGATGCATCTCTGAAAACGGGGGCTGCTGTATTTCTCGAACTGTGGCCCGCGGACTCAATACTGCTGCAGCTACGATGGCCCTACCTTGGTTCTCCATCATTGCCCGAGTGCGACGCCTGTGCGTAGCGTCCTTTAAGCGGTGTTGCTTGCTGAAAGCTTCTGTTATCCCATTCACTACTTAAAGTAGTATTCCTCTCTTTGAGGGAAGATCCCGCTGGTGTTTTACGCTACTGATAAGTTATTGATTGAAAACTTCGCGAACATGAGGAAATCATTCACCCTTCAGTTGGTTGTACACCAGCATCTACGTTGCTACCATTACGGCTAAAGTCCAGTCACTGTGGTTCACTTCAGAAGCATCCAGTAGGTATAAGGCGTTAGAGTGCTTTCTCCTTTGGCAGACCGGTATGTTAGTTGACCGGTATGTAGTTGACCAATATCCCAAAAATTGCAGTTCCACCCGAAAGGCGAACCATCGATTGCGATAGCGAATCAGTATACAACTAAACTAAGTAAGGATGGTAGTATTATCAGGCGCTCAAACATGTAAAAATTCACTTACTAGATTAAAGGCACACTAAAGTGAAAAATGATTTCTTCTACGTCAGTAAATTACCGTTCTACAACACCAAAATCACCACTCTTACTACGGTAAGACGTTTGGTAAGCCAGAAAAAGCGCAAGAACGAAATACTGGTGGCGACGCCTACTCAAGTTCCCACACGTGGGCGCTGTGACGTCTTGAATTTTGGTGGCATCTTCTAGGGCATACTAATCATATATAGCGGTACAGATTTACTAGAATGTGTTATAAATGAACCAAATATCAAACATGGCAAGTTTCGGGAACCTTTATTTAGCCAACGCGGCCTAAACGCGAAAACATACTTTGGAATCCCTGAAGTCACGCTGACGTACCGGCGCTGCGGCTTCGGCGCGAGATTCAAATACTAATACTTGTACCTTCATGTTCTCATTTAATAATCATACTGTTATTTTGAAATGACTGCCTGCAGGGCTCTCAAGGAATGCTTCATTAGTCAAAACTGATTTATTGTTTCGCTTTAGTGTCCCTTTAACAAGCCTGGTGTCAAGCGCGCGCGAGCAAACATGAACACACCTCACTGGATGACCACGCAAACTGCTTCGAACCGCTGTAGTAAGGATGCCCGGCAACAGCAGCGAGCGAACAGACCTTCCTGTGACCTCTCACTTCAAGGTGAACTAAAAGGCGAAAGCACAGCGTACACGAAGCTATCAGGACTCGGTGGGCTTTGTAGATCGTATATCGCTTTCAAGATAGCGATAGCGATAGCGATAGTGCTTCCGCGGCCGAGTGTGAGTGCGCCATATCCCGCAGCCGCCGGAGGATAACGCCGCCAGCCCCCCCCCCCCCGCCCCCCCTTTCATCTAACCTCCCGGTGTCTTGCGCGCGTCAGAAAACGGCGCGCTCCCTCCCAGCTTTCCTTCCTTAGGCGCGAGAGATTGAGTCGCTATCGTCGGCTCACCCTCGTACGCTTTCACTCGCACATACGACATGTGGCTCGTGGCGGCGGTGTTATCGCTCTTGTATTATATGGGACATCACGGCAACGGTGACGACGATGGCAGAAATGCACCTGGACGGTGCATATGAGTGCCATGATAGAAGCGATCCTAGTGAAGCAGCCCTGTGCTTAGCTCTATCTATGCATTGCTCTACCGCTCTTTCCCTCGCATAGCAACAATCTACTTACAGGATTAAGAGCACGCTGTTTAACCCTGTTTTATATGGCAGCTAGCGCTTTCGGACGCGATAGAGAATTTACACAGCACATAAGTACGTCCGTGTTTGCCCAGTGCAATACCATCAAAGTCGAGCCAGTACCGCTTTACGAAGTGAGTATGCAGGACAAAAGCTACACACATGGTTAGCGACAATGTTAAGCTATGGCCACGCATACCGCTCTGACGACTTCGCTAGGCAGTGACGGACAACCATTTTTGGTTCGTTTTTCCCTGAAAGCGCATTAACCAAGCTAATTTGTCTTGACTGAAGAGCCTGCTGCGGTTGTAGTATTTTTTTATTCCTCATAGTAGCAGAAGGTGCCTAGCATTGAGTTATCTTAATAGTTTTACACTGCGCTAATTCTGCAAGCTCTATGGGCGTTACGCGCTTGTATATTTTATTTATTTCATTACCCGCAGCGCAAATCGGTATTAAATTAGCGAGGGGAGGGGGAGGAATACAAGTCAGGACACAATGCAGGGAGAGGAAACGCGATTTGCCAAACCTCTTCTTCAAGGTGTTTACAAAGCAAACTCCCACCGGTCGCTACCTCAACCCCACATCCGTGAACTCTCCTTCGCAAAAGAGGTTCTCTTGTCGGCTCTCTTGTTCGTCGGGCGAAAATCGTGGGCACAACAGCGCAAGAGCGCATGGTGGACAATGCACATGTGCGGGGAGAACTGACAGCTCTTGGATACCCTAGTACTTCATTGACTCAGTAGTGCGCCAACTGGCTCGCGCAGTACCCACCCAGCCTGGACCCCCCCCCCCCCCCCCAAAAAAAAAAAAACGGGCTTCGATACCGTACGTCTCCGACATAAGAGATACCCTTGTGCGCGTCCTGCGGTCATATGACGTGCAGACTGCGCATGTTCCCTCCCAGAAACTTAGACATGAGCTCGTGCATTTGAAAGACCGTTTGGAAAAGGACAGCTGCCCAGGTGGTGTATACGTCATTCCGTTTGCAGACTGTCCATACGTCTGCGTCGAAAAAACTGGCAACTTCAAAAAACAAGACATAAATAGCACAGATATTACGTCCAGAAACAAAACGTTGCGTCGGATGCCCTGGCCGAACACTGCAAAACCAGGTCACATACGATTAACTAGGAAAAACGTCGTGTGATTGCCAAGGAACGAAATCATTCTTTGCGTCTTTTTCTCGAGTCCCTAATCATCGAAACTATGGCGCACACTCCCATTCCCAACGAAGGCAATCTGCGACCCGTGTACGCCATGTGCTTTAGTCATGTTTTGAGCCGCCCATGAAAATGGAGCTATGCCGCATGTTTCACTGTCAGCAAGGCTTCCGTGGGGGAGCCGAAACGTAAGTATTTATTTTAAACCATTTTAAACGGTGTCCGGACCTCTTCCTTTTCAGTTCACAAAATAAACGATCTAGGTACCAAGCATACAAATAAACAGAGTTCTGTACAAAATGTCATCAAAATTAAAATAGTTTACATATATAGCTTTACCTATAAAGATGTAGTAAATACATGCTTTGACGCAATAGTATCAACGTTACCAGGCGCCTTCTTCCATTCAGACATTGTACGGTGGAAAAAAAACATCCGAAATAACTTAGTTCATGTAACTTCTCTATCATCATTTCCATGATCTGCACGAAGCGACGCATATTCGGGTTGTAACAATTATTAGTCTCATTTGATACGTATTTTAGAAAAAATGCTATAAAAAGCTTTTAATCGGAGCACTCTTCTGCATTCCTGCAAGCATTTCCACTTTACTGTTTCTTTGTACATTGACACACTGAATACACGAGAGTACTTGTAAGCAAACCGGATCCTTATAGTTTACAGTCTATTTTTTATGTCAAGTTTCGTCCACTGATCAAACACTGTACATGCGTACGCAAGTACTGACAAGAAATGTCTCATACAAAATTTGTTCGCAATCCTTAGTAGGCTACTTACAACTTCGTCTTGATAATGCCAAACCACCACATGCTTTACCGGTGAGGTGATCGACATGACTATGCCGGATGAATTCTCATGATAAAAGTATGCCAACGTACATCTATTCGTTAACTGCATTCAGTTTCCTTCCTTTGGTTTTGTAATCGAATTCAGCACGCGCCACTTTTCCTCAGTGACACTGTTTTAATGGTATTTCCTGGTCCCCCTCACATTGTCATGTTGAGACGCATCCAAATTAGCCCGAGCTTGAGGATTCAGACCTAGTTTTTTTACATATTACACATAATGCGAGGACGTGGGTTCATATCCCACTTGCTTCCAGTTGTTTTCTTCGTCGACTTTCATTTCACTTATTCATTTCAACATTTGGATTAAAGCAAATAATTCCCCCAATGCTCACCATGTTGTCAATGCCGCTTTGGTTCATAATTTGGTGACTTACGGAAATCGCGTACCTCTGTTCCCCTTCTTCTCGTTCATCATTTCACAGCGAGGGCGCCTAATTCGGCTGCCTTAATGCATCCTAATAGCCTACGAGTCTTCTGATACGAAAGCGTAAAATGTTCCATTGAGCGAAGAAGGCGTCCTCTGTATTAGCGAAAGGGCACTTAAATTTCCATTGGCTGCGACGCCACGTCACAACCTCATTTCGACGGAGCAGATACGGCGTTGCGACGCTGCGGGGCGAGAAGGGTTGCTGTCGACGAGGCAGTCACGTGACGCTCGCTTGCGGGTTCCGCTGTCTCGCTCTCTCTCTCCCTCTCTCTCTTTCTCAGTTTAGCAACTACGCGTGCCTGTTGGTCTTGTTGGCCGCTACTGCTTCCCAAGTCTATCGTCGCGCAGCACATCGGTGGCGTGTGGCGTCCTCGATTTATCAGCAATATCGTCCAAATATTTTTTTGTCTAAAGTCAACATAACGCAGAAACATTACAAAAAAAATAACTCGCGCTAATTTGGTCGAAAAATTCGATGACACACCCCGACGGAACACTCAGCCGTGTTTAATTGATCTTTAATGCTTTCGCTTCACAACTGCTCCGGGTCGTAGTATGTTTAAGCAGGTCGCCTACTACAATGTTAACGCATCATGCGACGTCTTGCCGCAGAAACGATGTTCCACATCGGCCATCCCGGAGGTAAGCTCTATGCAGGCTGACACTCCGGTGCTTAGATCTCGTACACGTATAGCATTGGAGAATAGGTATGGCAAATTGGTGCCACGGTAACTAATTGACGTTTCGCGTGCCCTATTCGAAAACGTGGGCTTCTATCCCATCTAAAGCCCCCTATTTTACCAGAGTGTTCAATAGGGCTGGTTGGTTCATCTTTAAAATAAAAACAGGAACAGCTGAACACAGGACGAGCGAGTAAAGGGCACAGCACCTGTGTCTTTACTGTGCTATTTACCTGTCCTTGTCCTGTGCTGTTTACTCGCTTGTCCTGTGTTGCGCTGTTCCTGTTTTTATCCCTCTATTTTGTCGCCCGCTTTCAATTTCCTTTCTTCCACAAGTCGCCATTTCAGTAAAAACTAGTAATCAAACCAATCTTTTCCTTGATGTGCTTGTCAGTTTCCTTCACGTGATTGTGACTTGTGAAAACGTGCCTACTTCGCTCCCCTTCTCATTCCTTACATAACATTGCCAAAAACAGAAGTTGAAAGGAAAGCCATCAAAGACAATTTAATTTAGAGTACAATGATGTCACGCAAAGTACAATGCTGTACTAACAGCTACAATGAGAGGCACAACTCGTGTGCCGCTGGCCTCTGGCACTCTCGCAGGCGTGTTCTTTCACCGCAGTGCCTACTATGATGTCCCCATCGTGTCGGAGAAGATGCTTATTCGGTAGATGACGAAGCTCTGCACAAACAAACGCCGGTATTATTGTTATTCAAACCAGATGCTGCAAATCTGGCACAGGAAAACGCCTCACTTTATTTGTCTGTTTTTTTTAAAGCTTTCGCACTGCTACAAATGCTAATGAGCAAATTATGTTCAACTATTGCGCCCAGGGCAAAACCCAGCTTATCGATTCATTTAGAAGCGCTGATTATATAAAAACTAAAAGTGAAACATATCCGGCAGCAGGAACCAACGTTTCGACAAGTGGACTTGTCCTCTTCAAGAAGACTAGTCCACTTGTCAAAACGTTGGCTCCTGCTTTCCCCTTGTTCTCGTCTTTACCTCATCGTCTTTGTATTTTCATCTCCCGCCTTCCTACCCCCCTTTTCCCTGGATCTCAATTGCTAGGTAATTTTCATAAAGAATAGCATTACATGACCCCGCTGCCCACTTCTACTTCATCGTGGCTGTCTGTAAAACGAGCAAACGAGCTAAAGCATTTTATCTGCACTACAACAATGTAGATTCTGCACGTACAGACTTCCTCATTTCTAAAAGTTGCGCGAAAGCACTACCAATGGTCCTGCGTTGTTCTGAAGGCAACAGCGCAGCAGACGACGCTTACACTGGAGAATGCCGTCTGCTCCATACGGGTAACTCTGCAACTATGACTGATTATGGCCGTTGTAAGGCGCTAAAATACACTACGGTCAGTGCTCACGTGGCATCGTTAAACAAGTCGAATGGAGAACATGTTGGGATGTTTCACTCTTGTTCACTCCATACCGTTTACACGAGCAACGTCTTTCAGGCTGTCCCAATATAACCACCATTCTAAAAAAAGAAACAGACTCTTCACGGAAACCTTCGAAGGAAATTAATTTTTCGTTTGCAGCACTATGAGGTATAAATTAGGCTAAGACACATTTAGTGTATTATTTGATGATGAGGGCATGGTAAATTCAGATGCTTCACTTCACTAAAGCAATAAAATCTCTGCGCTGTCATGGAAACAGCTCTTGAAAGAATATAAGCGAATAAATAATCGGGCAAATCGGCTTGCGATTTCCCTTTGTCTTTACTGGAAAACAAGAATAACGCTTGTTCGAAAATGCACCCATGTGAGATTTAGGTAGCTTAAAGGAAGACGAATCGAATGATGAAATCTAGCTGAAGAGCAAGAAAAACTAATGTACACTATTTCAGTTAGTGTTCTATATTGCTGGAGAACATGGAATCCAGGGCAATATGTCAAGCTGTCAACTACAGGGCTAGCATTACTTCGCTACTTTAATGCCCGACTGGTGCCGTAGCTCGAACGAGTACTTACGTCAGCTATTATCTGAACGATCAGTTGTCCCATCCTCGCACCTAACTGGTTCTGCGGAAAACAAAGGATGGTGCGACACTCTTCCTATGTGCAAAACGCGGTTACGATCTGTCATCAAAAACCTCCTAAATCATCATTTATATAAAAACTGTTGTATGCACAATTTTTGCGAAGGAAACTCATATCTTAAATAATATTTACTTAATCAATTATTAAACAATTAAACAACTAGTTAAAACACAAATAATTACATCGCTATGATATTCAGTCGCTCTCGTGATCACAGCTTCGGTTGCCGGATGAAACCACCGTCTTACAATAAACCGGAATTTAAAAAAAAACCTCCTCGATTTACGAGCTTTTACAGCCAAGGAATTCCGGGTGTCGAAGGGTATCCATAGCCAACATTCGAAGCGTTTCTAGTAGCGTTTGCGTGGTTCAGGGTGTTCAAGAGCTCTGGATGGATAAATAAACCAAGAAACTACTCAGTCAATGCGAAATGTTTGTTATGACATTACACCACTCGGGCATTTTGGAGGAAAATTTGCGTAACACAATTATATCTAAGAGCGAAGCTGTCAGTGGAAGTGCTAAAAATTTTATGGTCATCTTTTCACGAGGTCACTGGCAGAATGAGGTCAGTCACCGAGTTTTATTTAGAGGGAAAATGGTCATGCTAGGACTGATGTTTGGAAATAGGTTAACATATGTAAGTGAAATAAATGTTGCCAAGAAATGGATAAACCATCGTTTTCTCCCTGTTTAGATTCACTTTATACAATGCTAAGTTTCGCCGGTCCTATGGAAGTACCATTGTTCAAAATTTTATATATGAGCAAAATGGAGTCTGATTTATGCGATATGTGGGTAAGGTTTAAAGAGTACAGGTTATTTACTGGCTTTACGAAGAAGTGATAAATTATCGCTTTCATTCTTTATTCGGGCATGTGGAGATATACTGTTCGAGGTGCAATCGCACTGGGAATTTCCACTGAGTTTAAAGAGATTTCAATGCCAGAACGCACACTGACACTCTGGCGGAGTATTTGGCCATCACTACCCACATGACTCTTGCGATTCCTAAATAGGGGCATATAATGCATGAGATGTGACCCCATATTGAAGAGCATTCGTTAAATAAGCAATATTCTGAGCCTTTTTAATAGCTACTCTAGCTACTCTAAGTATTTAATCCAGAGAGGTCGGTTCAGCCTTGTACTATGCATGTGAAAATTTTCAACTTCTCCACAGTGACGAATTTTCTGTCGTCATCGACTGTCACTATCGCACCGACTTGATTTCCTTTTCTTTGGTACCAATGATTTAATTTTTAAGACTACCAGTTATCAGCTCAATTAATTGCATTGCCTGTCGCAGTCCAACACTTTTTATTATCCCCTGTTATGGCTTCTCAGCCACTATTGTGTGTCGTGGCCAAGCACATGGTAATGGACTCGATGACAACCGCCTCGACCGAATTTGGATGAAGGCGGAATACAAAAAACGCTCCCCTACCGCGCATAGGCTGCACATTCGGGATACCCAAGTGGTCAAAATAATTCTCGAGTTCTTACTACGGCATGCGTCATAACCAGGTTTTGATGTAGGCACAAAATCAACAGACCACCATGAATGCTTCTCTTCCTTTAGCTATGACAATGCCTTCCACACTTTGGTGTCTTACCCACATTGCCCATCTCATGCCATGACGACTATTATTTATTGATCAGAGTGTAACATCAAAACATGCCTGACCTGGGTGAACCAACTTGTCTCCGATCATGCAGTGGTATTCAGTGGCGTAGCCAGAGGGTAGTAAACGCACTTCGAGGCCCCCTCCCCGTTCCCGAAATTTCTGTATACCGCCAGAACACGTCATTTCTATTTCGAACGTGGGTGGCATTTATTTTTTGCTGCCCTTTGTGTTGATTTTATTTCGTCACCGCTGAACGCCATACAACCTAGATGCGCATGGAAGACAACCTACGAATGTCACGCCCTCAGCTATACCAACGGCCACTCCCCGTAATTCCTTGGTGATTAGGCAACTACACAACATACAGAAAAATATGGCTGCTAAAAGAACGGATGAAATAGGTATGCTGCCTTTTTCACTCACTGGTGATATTGTCCCTTGGTTGCGTCTATTCTGTGACGAAAGTTGTCCCGGCTGAGATGGAAAGTTCCTTTCTGGGAACAAAGAAGTTTTACTGTGGAGCTATGTATGTGTTACCCTCCCATACGTTTTTCAATGACCGCGCCTCAAAGCACCCTCCCCCTCTATGAGGAGGCAAAGCAAACGAGGGTGTGTTGACACCTGGCGTGACAAGCTAAGAAACCGAACAATACACAGTTTCAAGCAATATTTACTAGCGGAAACTCTGGAGCTAATTTCTACGGGAGCTGGAACAATCCAGCATGGGAATTATGGGAAGTACATGGATTTACCTAAGCTCCGTCGTTATGGCTTTAAATGTTTGTTGGAACTTGTAAATTCGTTATTTTCAACAACACACTGTGCGATAAAAAAGTAATAACCATGTTAAATATCATTCCGCCGGAAGGTTTCGAGCTCAGGACTCCCAGCACAGAAGCCTGACGTAGAAACCATTACGCCATGGGCGCTTGCACCGAGAAGCGGCATAGAACGTCCTCATGAATTCCTTGCGGGCAAGCCAGTGACTTGAGACGTCTGGCACGTTTCAGTTTGGACAGCTGGACAGGTTGAGTCGCTTTTAGGAGCGATTGTGCGAGTTCAAAGAGCATTTACAGACGCGGAAGGGAAAAGCTCCCAAGTAAGTAAACTGTTACACTCAGTGGTTAGCTTTGTTTGAAGTTTAGAGCTCAGCTCTTAATGTCCCGTTCCTGCTGCGAGTGTCGGCGGCGGCCCCTGCGTAATCGAACGAATGAGCACAACAGCGAAAGATGAAAGAAAAGCGTAGCGCCGCCTGGTTCGCGAACCGTGGTGCCGTGCACGGCGTGTTCTGCGATTATCGCTAAGAGATGGCGCCAGAGTACATCCCGTCATCTGTTCACATCTTTTATCTTTCTTCCGTCATTGGTTTTCATCCGCTGACAAGTGTTAAACGTTATACCCGCCGTGGTTGCTCAGTGGCTATGGTGTTGGGCTGCTGAGCACGAGGTCGCGGGATCGAATCCCGGCCACGACGGCCGCATTTCGATGGGGGCGAAATGCGAAAACACCCGTGTGCTTAAATTTAGGTGCACGTTAAGGAACCCCAGATGCTCAAAATTTCCGGAGTCCTCCACTACGGCGTGCCTCATAATCAGAAAGTGGTTTTGGCACGTAAAACCCCAAATATTATTATTAAGTGTTAAACGTTATCGATCGACGCACGACGCGCCTGCGTGTATGAGAAAGTTTTCGAATGTTATCAATAGTTCTATCCGCTGGCTCTTGTCACCAAAGCATTTTGTAATCGGATTATATGGGCGACGCCAATTGCGTATTACTTTCTGGAAATCACGCTGGCACCAAGAATTAACCTGGAACCTTCCACAAGCCAGGTATAAAAGCTGACGCGTCAACTTGCAGATCAGATTTTGACGACCGACGACTCTGCTCACTGCTATTGTTGTACTTCAGTGTTACTCATTCTGCAACGCTTCGCTCCGTTTAAACCACGCCGCGCGAGACACTCTCCGCGCCATCCAACCAATCGCGATATGAAAGTACGTGCAGAGCTGCTCTCAAATTTCCCATTAGGGATTACGGTAATGGTCGTTGAAAGCTGACAGTCATGGAGTAGAATGGCGGCATCTTCATTTTTTTTCACGAAATGCGCTGCTGGGTATATACAAATGCATTTCGTGTAGCTTCAAAACTTGATCTAGGTGGAAGCAGTTACGAGGAAAATAAAGTAGTCTCTTTGCTTTTTCGTGAGACCACCACTGTCCTTTGTTGTGGGAGTGAGTCTGACACGCCATAACATGCGTGTCAGTCTGTAATATGCGTAGGAAGGTACCAGAAGAGGAAGACCAACACCTGTACACTTACTTCCATCAGCCAAGCCTTGATTTGCCCTTCGTCCGATTTTGCCGCAAGCTTCGTTAGAATAATCTGAAAAGCATAAGCCCAAAACACATGCGCGCATTACTTCCACGATATGCGTTTACTTCTCAAAAACGTGTTTACGAACTTAGCACTCAGGCCACAATGGCCTTACTAAAATTTAATGACAGCAGTTGATGACTTCAACCATCAATTATCAAAATAATGTCACTCGCTATGTTTTCAGAAAACAAATGCAAATTTGCCTCAGTTTAAGCCTCACCTCAAATGAGGGTTTCATGAACAACGCGACCACGAGGCCACCTGGTCTCTTGCGCCGTCTCCACTGTATACGACAGAGCGCTGCCTTCGTGATCAGTTTCCTGTGCCAGCACGGAGGTGCGATATGCACTGAGCCATAAGCAATTCGTATTTACAGAGCGTAGCTTTTAACAGCAGGTTCCTTCGGCGAACGTGGGCTGCGTCAGCATAACCCAGCGAACGAGCGCCGCGAAGAATAAAAGTGAACGCCGAGTGGAGCGCGAAATGAAAGAAAGCCGACAGCGATGAGAGGAGGAGGAAAGCGCAGGGGGAAAGCGTAGCAGCGGAACCATGATGCGGAAAGCGGAGGAGGACGGATGAGGAGAGGGGCTGCGCATGCGCTGAGTTGCCGGCGACTACGGCCTGCGCAGCTGCGTGAGAGAGCTCATCTGGGCTTCCGTGGGAGGGGGAGAGAGGAGGGGGGGGGGGCCGGGTGCCATGAGGTGACGTGAGCGACGCTCGTCCACAGCGTCAGCTGCAGAGGTCAGTCCGCGGTACCAGCGTGTGTGATGGGGACCGCTGCTGCTGCAAGGGGCGATGGCGAGCGGCTAAGAGTAAGCTTCTATGTGACTCTTCCTTGGGTGCTATCACCGCTGACACTGGTGGCTAGATTTTCCCGCGACCAAGGACCGCTCTCGTCGCTGGCGGAACGAAAGCGTGAGAATAAAAAAAAAACATAGTGACCGGCGATGATGGATACGAGATGGCGCCATAGTAGCGCGCGTCGTCTGCATGGAAACAAAGCGCTGCATGAGTGGAGCTCTGCCTGCGGCAACTGCTGTGAATCGCACCCACGCCTCACCCACGCGCTACCTCTCGAGATCTGCCGATTAGCGAACGTGCCGCATGAAATAGATCGTGCGTGCGAGCCCATATATTGCGAAATGAAAACACGTACAGAGTTGGACTCAAAGTTTGCATTAGGGATCATTGTAATCGTTGGTGAGCTTTCTTCTTGGCAAACCGGGGAAGTAAGTGTGAAAAGCACTAGAACGAATGTTCAGGATTATAAATCGCGACTTTTTTCACATTTCATCGAATACTTTCTTCCGTACTACTTGGTTCATACTTGAATCATAAACGAGCTGCGCAAGATGGACACTAAAAGTGAGAGCAGAGGGCATAGTGACGACTACCAACATTATTTCGTGAAACGGCAGAAAGCCTATATATGAGCAACCTAATCACATGTGGCAGCCTTAGGCTCCGAAATTAGACAATCAGATTGCAACTACCAACATGAAATGTGCGCACTCTGTTTCACGCGCTAAAAACATTTATACAACAGGGAAAAGCTCATCCATAAAGCCATTTTCGAAACAGGTCAACAGCAAAACAGCGAAAAATCCATCAGAAATAACGCGCAAGCAGTAATACATAAAACGTTAACAGACATTTTTTGACAAAACGCGTATGCGAAGTTAATACTTGATTCCAATAAGAACAGAAAAGCAGATGATGAAAAAATGGCTGTGGCTTAGCTAAGGTTAAGCCCAGGATGCGAAGCATACTAGCCTTTATTTTAGTTGTTGAACCACTGTTTAGCCTGGTGAACTGCTGTTGCTTGGCTATATTTGGTTCTGCTAGACGAAGAAACAACTCATGCATTACTCTGCTTCGCCTTCAAGAGTTCGTACACGACAGCGTTCCCGTCGACCCGCCAAGGGGTGGAAGACAATGGGCTACGGCGCAGCGACTACGCGCCCCGCATTAGACGCGGTGAGCGTCGAGCAACGCAGCGTTCGGCGCCGCAACGAAATGTGCGCCTGAGCAAGCGACGCACGCCTGAGCCTTAGAAACAGTTCGTTTCTAAGGCAACACCGCATTCACTAGAGGCGCTTTTGCACCGCTTTGAACCATCGTACTCGTGGCTCAGTGGTAGCGTTTCCGTCTCACACTCCGGAGACCTTGGTTCGATTCCCACCCAGCCCATCTTGCAAGAGTTGAGCCAAAGCCACCTAGAAAATCAGTCTCTGTAGCACGCCGCAACCTTCGCTTCTCATTCCAACGAGCAGCTATGTCTCCAGGAGGCATCTCACCTCGAGAGTGTCTAGCAGAGGCAAGCGCAGCTGTTTATATACCGCCGCGACGCCGCGAGCGACGGCGTGAGTTGGAGCCCCGTTTCTCCTCTGTCGTGACATCACGGTGTCAGGCGGTATTGAAGGCGACACCGCCGCGCATGAGGAGCTGGGTTGAGCTCTCGTAATATGCTTCGCATAAAAAATGGCTGGGGCTTAGCTAAGGCTAAGCCCAGGATACGAAGCATACTAGCCTTTATTTTAACGCGACAGCGTTAAGGAGCTCGTGTCGCAGAAAAGCCGGTGTCGTCGGCGTCGGCTCAGGCGCACATTTCGTTGTCGCGCCGAACGCTGCGTTGCTCGACGCTCACCGCGTCCGATGCGGGGGGCTATGGCGCGAGTTGGAGCCCTGTTTCTCCTCTGTCGTGACGTCACGGTGTCACGTGGTATTGAAGGCGACACCGCCGCGCCTGAGGAGCTGGGTTGAGCTCTCGAGCGACGGCGCGAGTTGGAGCCCCGTTTCTCCTCTGTCGTGACGTCACGGTGTCACGTGGTATTGAAGGCGACACCGCCGCGCGAGGAGCTAGGTTGAGCTCTAGTATTATGCTTCGCATAAAAGTTTGGAAGGCCCTTAAGCTTCGCCGTTAAGCGTGGAAAGCGATAACAGTCAAAGATCGCGACTGCTTGTCACGCTTTCCGGCAACTGTAGCTTATGTAACCGTAATGTCTAACGTGGAATGCTGGCAGTGGACGTTACACATGACGGCGACTTTTCTAGTGGAAACACGTGCTCTTGCGTCGGCCGCGGATGCGCTGAGGCGAGCGCCATCTGGATGGTGCTGCAAGGAACCAGCCGCTCCGCTCTATGAATGATGCAAACCCTGGAAAAGGGAGTTATGAGTTTCGGCGTAACAAATTTAAGCTTTCTCGTATATTCAAATTACTAGGCGACGCTATCATGCCTGCAGGTTGTGTGCAAGTCGTACTTTAGAATTTTTCTAACGAATTTTATTTCGAGGCATTCAATTTGTTCGGCAACGCGTTTGAGGCACATGGAGGGCCCACGTGGCTGGGTATGCGTGGTTCGGGGTAATGTTAGCTCACAAGATGGTCGATGCGTGTGCCGACACTGGATTGTGTGCGACATCGCGCGATTAACGCTATCACGTTCATACTGTTAGCAAAGGAATGCAAAATATTTTACAACTCACACATGGCCATCGAGGAAAGCAACTTCCTTGTCCGAGAGTAAAATAGAAGGCGTGCTTCCCCATGTTGCCGGATGAAGATAGCTTCAATATTCTCCATCTTGGCTTATCATGTGCTTGTCCCATGATGCTGATTTGATCGACCTCTAAAGGCTGATTAAAGCTGTATAAAGGTTTTATGTCATTTCATGAAATACGGTTGACAGTGTGCGCTCCGTCGTGTCCGCCTTTTCTTTTCTTGTGCATCTTGACCAACACGTTTATATTTCAATAAAATTGAATGACTTGGAGACGTTTAGTATTTTCTTTGCATATAACTTTTATGAAAAAACAGACACACTTGTCGCCTCGCATATGTCTGCGTGTGTATACGCATAGGCTTAGAAAAATATAAAGAAATTTCTGCGAAAATCTATTCTAAATAACAGTACCGAAAGCATGGCGTTGCCAGAACGCGAACAAGTCTAGGACAAGAACGCCGACATAACCGTCGTTCTTCACGTTCTGCTTCGTCCACGTATCACACGTCTTGACCTTCCGTTACATTAATCTTTAGGAACATGCTCAAAATTAATCATTTTTAACTCTTTGGTGAATGTTTCAGCTTTCTGCACCACCTTTCATTCGTCAAATGCACAAATCTCGTGAATATCGCACGCTTCAAAAATCTAGCAACACGAAGGAGAAGGGGGAGGGAAGGAAAGAGGTAAGAAGAAGGCAGGGAGGTTAACCAGAATCACGTCCGGTTGGCTACCCTACACCGGGGGAACGGGAAAGGGGGAAAACAAAGATAACAGGGAGAGAGAGGAGGGAAGGAAAGAAGGAAAAGGAAGAAAACGAAGGAGAAAAATGAAATAGCACCCATGAGACAGCCCAAAACACACGCACAAATTTCGCTTGACAGCAAACAGCCTACTGGTAAGCCGAACAATACCGCGTCGCATTTTCACAGAGCCACAGTAATGTAGCATACATCTTCGCCCAACAATTGTGTAAAGGGCACTGCGTATTGTGTAGCTGTATGTCACACGGGGAGGTCGTACAGCATTGTGCAATCCTGTGTCCTTCCTAAAACAGTGTTTACCGTGCACTACGCAATGCGAAGATCATGCACCAGCAAGCGCAAATATCCACGATATAAAGGGAACTACCACGCTGGTACACGCATGCACAGGTCAATCGAATATGGCGCTTCAGCAACAACAATAGGCAATGCAGTTATTAGTACAAAATTTGTCTTTCTGGCTTCCAGCGGTCTTTTGGCATTGTAAATTAGCAAGTTTTGGCAAACAAGGGCGTGATGAGTGAAAAACAACATGCCCAATGGTTACGCTTGTATGCCTGCACTTATTCCTTTACCATGACTAGAAAACTACGGCTGCTTGGACACTGAGCAATATGAAACACAGAAAACAATCTGCAAGAATGACTCATCACTTTAGTCGGTGGACGAGCACACAAGATTCTCGGCAGTGTCCTTTTTAAAAAATACCGATGACATTCCCAAATAAAAACAAACTACACGCACAAAGAATGCAGACATCTATGATTTGCTATCCATCGTCCCTGTATGAGTTGAAAGACAGCAGCGCCACATTTTCCTCTAGGAACATTTCTTTGAAACACTATGAACACACGGGGGCTTGTAAAACTCTGCACAAACCCACATATCGTTGTGCATGATTACGAGCGCAGATGGGTCAATTATTATTCATGTTCATTTATTAAAATCAGGACAGTGCTTAGCGTAACAATGATAACGTTTCTCGAAGTTCACCGTCCTGGTGGATCTGGACTCCAGGATTCTGAATATTACTATTAGGCTTAGCTTTTGTAAAAAAAATTAAGAAATCAATCTGAACTGAATTAGGTTACCGTAGACGTTGCGAACTTTGTTGCATTATTGGCCGTCGATGCATTCTAATGGACGCATGCAGGATTTTCACACGTAATTGGAGCTTAAGTTTAGGTTTACCAATAAAAAGGCCTTGCATGTGGTAAGAATAAGACGCCTTGAATAAGAGAAGTCCACTTCGCGAAAAATTGGTTGCCAATTTTACCTCGTTGTCGTTTTTCTCATCGTCTTGAATTTCCATCTCCCGCCTTCCCCGTCTCTTCCCTAGGCAAGAATAGGCAGACTCGTTATACCTTAAATGCGTATGGTCATGGTACCGCCGATACGTGCCTATCAGTGTTCTTATGTTTAGCTTTATTCCTTTGATTGCAAACGTAGGCTTGAGATTAGACTCGTCTTCCTGCACAATTACAAACATGGCGCAATCCTCATTACATGTGCAGTGTCAAAGTTGTCATTTTTTACATATAAGTCGCCATAATCCAATACGAATGTGCTGCTTTCTTCAAAAAAAAAAACGTTTTTAAGAAAACTCACTTACATCGAAAACGTAGGTGCCAATGAACTTGCGGGCCTGCAAAGTTTGAATGAAAAACAGTGCAAGGCAAGCACAGAAAATTATATTTTGGTGCATGGTTTTCTGCAAAACAATAACCTCATTCTTCCCGTTTGCAAATATAGGTTGAAAGCTGAAATTGTTTTTAGGCACCTGCTTAGTAAATTTGAGTTAAGAAATAGATAGACAGACAGAAATAATAGGTCAACAACCACTGTGCGCTCATATAGACCTTTTCATCGGGTGAGGAGGATATACCGCGGGTAGAGCCTTTCCTCCGCTCTGGCTTGGGCGATCCGGCGCGGCGTTGCTTGAAAGTATTGCTGCCACGTGCTGCGGAACGATTTCGATATGTTTTAAATCGTACTTTGTGAAATTTACGCCATTTCCGTTCATATAAGGTCGTCAGGAAAGCCTTTCACTGTATCGGTAACTACAGTAGGTGGATATACGTGTTGGGGGCGCAGAAATGTGACGCGCTTTATCAGCCGCAGTGTGTGTACGTTTTGGAACTATATATTTTGCTTATACCGGTTTTAATTCAACAAATAAAACCGGTGTCTCTATATCACCAGCATTAAATGATTATTCAGCTCATTGTCCTATCGCTTGGCGTAGGGAGTAAAACAAAGCATAAGAGCGCATGCTCGTGCACGGCCAACCTAAGGCAACGACGAAACATCTAAGCGGCAGGTGCTATCAAAAATTTGTGATGCACCGGCATCGTTCTCGCGCATTTCAAGTGTAGTAGGCTTGAAATTACTACATGTCTACGCTAGCCTTCCTGCATAAGGACGATGGCGCTCCTCAACACAGCGATCATTGTGGTTGTTCCACCGGCACGATACAAATGTAAGCTGTGCGTTTCGGCATTCGCTTCGGCATTGCCTTTTTGGCCCATATACAGCCATATTATATAAGAGGGATCGCATAAAAACAATGCAATGGCTATTTTTGACGGCAAAATTTCCGTAATACGTGCGAGTGCGTCGTAGAGAAAGGAACGAACACAACCGGAAAGAAGTTAGGTTTTCATCCTCTTTCTCGAAAAAGCAAGAGAAAACGGTTTAACGCCGCAATACGACCTCGCATAGTCAGGCCGCACAACATTCATAGATATATAACCGCCGATGCAGTATGCTTGGACCATGCGGTATTTAGAACATAGATATCTGTAATCCAGCACCTACAACTGCTTAGGACGCTCCCGCAGTTCGAAAACAGTCCCTTTGCTGGACAAGCTTAATTCAGACTGTATGGTATGCTGCTATTACTTGCCGAAACTATTTTATTCATGGGCGGAAACCTCATCCATCGAACCAAGTAGTCACACAATGTAACCTGCAGCGAACAAACAGTTTGAACACTTGTCAAAGTATAACATCTCCTATAGTAGCAGAACGGTACCCACGCTGTTACGATCGTCGCCTAAACCGCAGCTTAGAAATAGATGAAAATACTGCAATAAGGTCACATTAGTGAATGAAACATTCAGAAATACACAGTTGATATCCGAGGCTGACTGTAGGCTCAAATATGCGCGCACACATCGCGCTACATGTTCCGTTCAACTGAACGCCAGCAGTATCTCCAGCCATGACGCCTTAAACCATATATATGTCCCATATGTCTACACTACTGTAGTGTAGGTTGCATACGAATCGCTTCCTCATCAGATTTATCGTCGGACAGATCGTCATCCCTTTCACGTTGAACATACTTACACCTTTGGCGTCCGAGCCGCGCTTGAAGTACTGGAACAAAAAAAAAATCGCATTCTAACTTGATGTGCATAGTGCACCGACGAACTTTTGTGTGCTATTCCTATTTCCTTAACTAATTATACGTAAAAAACAGAAATGCTTTTGCAATGCGTGAAACTGTTGCACAGTTAATGAGTATATTTTTGAAGTTGTATGCGCACGCTCCACAGCACCGCGAACTTCACGGTGTGCAGCTTATCATTACAAATATCAAACAATGCTTGTTATGTTCAGTGTTGTAGTCATTGGCCTGAACGATTTCGTTGGTACAGTGTACTTGAATACAAAACTAAAAAGGCAAAATTTCGTGCTAAGCAGGAGCTTTGCCTTGAGAGCTCATATATCCTTTTCTCTGCCGCTGACGAGTAGTCGTCACGAACAAAACTGCCTGACACAGCAAACACAAGACGACTATATTCGTCAAATTGCGTCCAGTTGCAATATTTGACACTAGATGGCCAACCTTGTGCACGTTGGGTCATTGTGCCTCGTCTTTCTCCTCATTTTCGCCTGCGCTGATACCTGTGCTGGAAACATGGCTACCTGTCAGCCACATGAGAAATAAAACTGTGATGCAAAATTAAGTATTCTGACGGCTCCTCGTCAGAAGGAAGCTTTGTAGAGATTTCTTCGCAAAGGGAAAGTTATGCGCTCTCCTTTCAGGACTGGCACGACGGCGATTCTGCGGATGGACCAGGGATTCTCGCAGCCGCCTCTGAGCTATTCCCCAACTTAGTAACTATGCTTTTGGCGCTGCAAGAAATTAAGCACTATTCATTCACATCTCTTTTGCGCCGTTTGGTTTCTCTTCGCTTCGTATTCTATTTTTCATAGTTGTTGAGCCCTACAGGACGCTGTGCCGTAGGAGGTCAGCGGAGCAGCGTCATGCAGAAAAGCCTTCTTCAAACTTTAGTTTTCCGAAAAAAACAGCGACCTCAATTAATTGACAAAATGTTGCCGCTTTCTTCAGCAAAAAGAAAAAAAGAGAGCTCTATAAGCTCAGTGAAAAATAATCCTGATAAATTTTGTACGTTCCTCGTCATGGTGACACCAGTCAATGAACCCTCATGGTGACACCCTCATGGTGACACCAATTCATGGCAGCAGTTGCTCAGTAACACATATTCGCGAGAGCGACACAATTGCACGAGTGCTATAAATTATTACATCCAATTTTTTCTCCTGAGACAACCTACAAGGCGGAGCATAGATAATGATGATACATCAGTGAAATTACAATGTTCCGGATATTGCGCTTTCTTTTCATAAATTGCGATTGTTCGCCAAATCATTGAAAAAATTTATATTTATTTTCATGACAGAGGTAACAACACTGAGGCAGTAACAGTCTGACAAGCAGAGTCGACCTTAATGCCATTAGCATTGCAGCAATGTAGCGATACATCCTATTCCGAAACTGTTCCAAGTAATCATGACATGGCCGTGCCAACAAAGGACGGCACCTCACGAATCAGCTGCATGAAGAATTTTTCCATTCCCTCGGTTATAAGCGCAGTTACATGTATATATGACGAGAATCATCGTATGTATCTCTCCCTCCTTGTGTGTCTACTAGCCCACTGATAGCTATTACACCATTGAAAGGCCCCGGCCAAAAGTTGTTGGACTCGTGCGCTTAGAGGGCTCGTCGCAGCGGCCCCTGGCGGCTGCGACGCGCCACGGTACGTCATTACGCAGCACGCTACGCTTATCTCGGAGGCCACGCAAAGCAGAGGCATCTATGCGCCACTACAGCACGTACTATACAGTCAACAGCAAAAGTTTGCGGGATGTGCGAGCGCGTGGCAAAGCGACCCTCCTCCCCTTCTAGCGGTGAACCCCTGGTGTCGAGACCGGCCCTTGCACGCATGCGCGTCCCTCCGATAGTGCAAGCGTGCATGTTTTCACGCTTCCTCTTTGCGCGCCGGCGAGATGCCAACGTAGCCGCGAGGTAGCCCACTTGCGATATCCGCCGTGGCGGCTTCGACGGGCATAACTTCGTTGAGTACACAACGGAAATCAATTGTCCATTTTTGTCTTGCCGGTCTCCTTCTATATAGCACGTCTTGTGCCACGTTCTTCTGCGGCAGAACGCACCGTTCGTAAAAAGAAATAAACAACGAAAATTGGCCACGAGAAGGTGCAGCCCAGAAAAAGAAAAATGACATGTTGCGTTCCCCACCGGGCCGGCACTATGCGTCAGCACTCGTGACTCGACAAAAGGCGGCCGCAAGTTCCTGCTTCTAAACACGTTTCACGCAGTTTCGCCCGTCGAAGCCGCGACAGCGCATATCGCAAGAGGGCTACCTCGCGGCTACATTCGTATATCGAAGGCGCGCAAGGCGGAAGCGCGGAAATATGCACGCTTGCAGTCTGGGAGGGAAGCGCATGCATTTAGGCGTCGGTCTCGACACCAGGGGTCACCGCTAGAAGGGGAGGAGGGTCGCTTTGCCACGCGCTCGCACATCCCGCAAACTTTTGCTGTTGACTGTACACCTCCAATGCAAAGCTGAAGTATCTGAGGGCATTTTTTTTTACATTGTACACGGGCATTTTTCCTTATTTACCTACAAACAAGCCATTAGAGTAATATTGAAAATGTTGTCGCTGTCCTGAAATAAGCCAATAAATGTTGGTGGGCTTCGCTGTTTCCGATGTCGCTTCACGATGACATTCCAGAGGCGGAACTAAGAGGTTTTTGACAGGATATTTTATATTCTCTGCCGAGGGCAGTGAAATTATATTTGGCTCTCGTGTTCACAACAGGCCCTTCTACAAACCAACACTGTATTTTTAGTAATTTTGAAAAATGATTTAGCCCCTTGGAAATACACTCCATTTTATTCATTTTGAAGACTATTTATAATGGAGCAAACGGGAAAGGTTGCCAAGTTTTATTTATGAAGGCATAACCACCATATTGCACATAGTGAACTGAGTGAGCATTCCAAACAGTAAACACTTCAAAGTGTACTGATGGCA
Organism: Dermacentor albipictus; assembly: GCF_038994185.2. NCBI lineage: Eukaryota > Metazoa > Arthropoda > Arachnida > Ixodida > Ixodidae > Dermacentor > Dermacentor albipictus. The sequence goes on along the minus strand of NC_091826.1, from coordinate 59,421,646 downwards.
TTCCTTCATAAAGCCCACCGACATTCCTTCGAGAGGGCAAGGGACGGTGGTATATAGCGAAAGCTTTCTTTGGCATGGTGTATAACTCACCAAAAAGGAGACGTAGAACAAAGCGACGATGAGGAACAACACTCGTATTTTCGCAAGACATAAGAATGTGTCCACCAGCGTCTTGTTGCCCTGTATGGAAAATTCAAAAACTGATTTGAACCATTTGTTCAGCACATGATGGAAAATGACCCCACCATGACTTTGCAGCGTATTACTGGAATCAAACCCCACTATGTTGATACACCTTTCAAGAATGGCTCACAAGACATGGCTAGAAAAGCGGTAAACCACACTGCTCGCACTTATTCAACATGGAAAGTTGCATGAAAAACAAAAGTGCAGCCATGAAATGTGGCATGAATGACACGAACAGTAGAAAGGAATGTAAATTGTCAGAAATGTGAAATGACCGGAAAGCTTACAGTCCACACCATAGATCTTCCTAATTGAAGATTGTATAGCGACATATTCTGGCTGCTTGACTGCATAAACCCAAGCACTCTTTTAACCCCTCACTTTGAAACGCACTCAGGCGGCAAATACAAATAACTTAAATGCAGTAGCTGAATTTTCTATGGCGGCTTTGCATAAGCACCACTTAACGCCTGAAAAGTGCGATAGTCTCAAGTTCATGCGAAGGGTCGCCACAAATTCGCTTCAATGTTTGTACAGCCACACGCAGTTTCGGGTGTAATCAGTTTGTTTGCGAGCTCCAAACCACTTCTGAACCTTGGCACGCACGCGTACACTTTCCGCAGAGAGCTGTGCACATGGTTCCAGTGTCCAGATTCGTCCTGCTTAGCTATCACATCCAGATTTAAAGGTCTTGATTCGTCATGCATGCAATCAGAAAATAGCACTAGAGATGAGCAGCTGCTCCGCACCAATCCATTCGGGCTGCACGAAAAGGCACACACACTTAAAGAGACAGCCTCTTCGTGTGTACACCCGCATTTGGCCGCGTTCTATTCTCGCAATTCGCTTGGTGCAAACTGCATAGGACAACTGCTTAGTTTCAAAGCACACTAAAGAGAAACAATATATCAAGTTTGGGTGCTGAAGTTTTTAATTTTTTTCGTACTTGGGGTGCTACAGCGCAGTTAAACTTCTTCGAACTCATTAAATTTTGCGCTCATAACTTTTGGTCTAACAATGTGTTCTATCTCAACGGAGAAAAAAAAATTTGCTGCACCAAACGCCGTCTATATTTATGGCATAACAGTGCCAGGAAGACTCTTTACACGGCTAGGGTAGCAATTATGTTGTTCTTTCCAAAAATATTTAATAATTCAGCTCTACTTTATCTTTGTCCAGCGTCTCCTCATTTGAATAGACTCCCTGGGCGCAGCGACAGAGAAACGTAATACGTGCACTTTCGAAATCACACAAAAGTGCGGAAAAAGTTCTTACAGTCATGGCGCCCACGAGCAGGATCAAGGCAATAATCGCAGACACGGCTGCCAAAATTGCAACTGTGATCGTCCCAGCGTTGTCTGCAAGGAAAAAATAAAAGTACGCGCAAGAGTACCAGTGCCTCTGTTCGTTTCTTAGGCAGTGAGAATGCTACGCGAATGGCAGCAGTCCGCTGAAAATAATGATGCTGATCAATACAACAAAAACAAAACTGAGTCGCTGATATGAGCAACAACATTGAATCGGAGTAATGGCTGCTCACGTGTTTACCGTTATGCAGCTATTTGGAATGCTCCTGTGATTTAGGGCTTGTAGTAAAAAGCACCGAATCTGCGAAAATTTTTAAGCCAAGGCTAAATGGTTGCGAAATATAACGTTCCCAGCATTGTGTCGTTTTACATCCTTTAAACCACAAATAGTCACGTCAATGTACACCAATCACCCTAAAAATCCGTTTACAACTGTGGATACGATGACGTCAAGCACGTGGAATTTCTCCACATTTAGGGATGGGAGTACACATTGAAATGTACAGGACGAATAGCGGTCTTCGACTGACATGGAGCCAAAGGTAGCTGCGTGAGTCGAATTTTTAAAGTTTCGTTTTATTCAACAGACCTCCGAGATTCCTTCTGCTCTGGATTCTTTTGCGCCGACAGCGAATCTCATTGCCTGTTGGTGTTCTAGGTGTAGTACTTAAAGCTTATGTAACCTCCTGACTTTATTTTGCTCCTTTGCTCCTTGATATGCTCCTTTGCTCCTTTGAGATGCACACGCTAGCTAAGTCGGCTACAGTTTGGCCTGCTGTCGCGTCTAAAATATATACAGAAACCCGAACGCTATTGATAGGGTTTGTATATATATATATATATTATTAACACTCCATGACTTACCTAATCCGTTCGTCTCCACTTCAACTAGAAGATTCAAACCATGGACTAGCTGCAAAAAGAAAGTAAGCATTCCTAATTTTAGCAGCTAGACTGAGAGACGCACACAGAAAATAACCCTATGGAATTCTACAATATTCCTTTGAAACTCGATGCTCGTTAATGGGCTTTATTATTTTGCAACTGCATTCTTGGTAGTGAATGGTATGGTAGGATTGCGACAACATTTTTTTTTACTATTTCGGTTAGGCGCCTGAAAAAAAACTTGTACTTGTGTAGAAAAACAGATCAACCCTTCATAATCTATATCACTAAAACAAGTTCTCTTTGCAGTGTACGAAAGAAACAAAGGACAATATCACGTTGTGGGTTGCCATGTTTGTGCATACGCTTGGAGTTTGATGTCATTTCGAGGTATGCATAACACACTGCATTGTTGACCTTCGTCTTCTGTGACGACACAACAGCCTATGTCAATCGAGTATTTTTTTTTTCAAGCCCGCTGGCAATCATACAACTAAAGTGTTTCCGTACATAAGAAATTCAACAGCGTAAAATACATGCGGACAAAGAACGCATGCAACAAGGTGGCTGCCTGCCCTAGTGCACCCGAAGCCTGTGTGGTCAATCTGCGTCCAACTTTCGCCGCTAATTTCCATGTGCATGACAAACCAACTCGCTCAAACTGAAAATCCACTTTCATGAACTTTTGCAGGCCCCTGAGTTCACGTTCGCTGTTGACATATTACGTAATCAATAAAAATTATTTCGAAAAGCAGTGTAGCCACGCTGGAAGAATATAATAGGCGGGAGGTGTCAGAAGGATGCAGTTAGAAACACATCAATAATCACTATGACCAGGCATTTAGTTTAAAAAAAAGGATTTTACTATTAGCCTACCGTTTGAAGTGGATTAGGGAGTCGGGGTGATGCAGTGATGATTCGAAGTGATGCAGCCTCTTCGACTAGAGAGGCTGCATCATAGAGCAGTGTCTACAAAGGCATGAAATGAAAAATTCCCTGGCGAAAGCAAAGAGAGAGTTATGGTACCCGCGATGGTTCTATATACAAAACATTCAACGAAATTCCTCCTTGCAGTCGGCGATCATTTCCTGCAGAATGTTTGGGTTGCGTGCCATATCCCGGGTTTTCAATTCCCAAACTAGATGGTGTTGAGCTTAAGTGTCGCGGTCTCTCTGTAGTCGGGACAAGTGCCACAGAGATACCCGTTGCCTGCTCAGCAAACGGACCTCAATACACGCCTCTGAATGCGCCCCAGGCATGTCGTGGTCGCTCAGAAGTGCTCTATCCGAGCATGCTTAAGCATCTTCTGTATCCCATTCTCAGTTTTCAATCAGATATTGTCCCTGGCAACGTCGTACTTTCTCTCTGCCGGGCAAGATATGGATAACGCTGCTGATAGACGCCAGCGCCACTTTCCAATGATTTCATTAGACGGCATCCACCATGCTGTATCAGTGCTATTTTAGGAAATTTTCCACAGATCCAGGTGGTGTAGCGGTTCGGCAGAAAGGCGCCCCATGTTCAGTCTTCCTTTGTTTGTGCATTTTGTATTAAATCTTGCTACAATTCTTTAACGGTTTCACAAGAATATACCCAGGATTCCTTGGAACTTCAACTTTTTTCAAAGTAGTGTGTGAGAAGTAAATCATATGGCCCTTGATAATGTAGAATCTGAAGTGAACCTACCATTCACACTCTTTTAGCGTTTCTTTATATTAAAAAAAAATGGCGATTACAAAAGTACTCAAGGAGCACTTTGTCCCTGACATAGGCAATTGCTTTAGACGTGGTTTTCTTCTAATTGCGGCATTGGTATACACTACGACTACTAGTTCTTGGTAGTCCTATAGATGTTTCCTTATTTCTAGTGTCCACATTTTTTATAGGTAGTGCCGCGAGTCCGTACAAAACATTTTGTGCATTAAAACCAGTTTTGATCCTGTTTTGATCTTTGCCAACTCGGTGCTTAGCACTCACAACGCAACGAAGCCATCTTTCGGAGTCTATTGACCGGCTGGAGTCAGTGCTGCGGTGGTTCTATGCGTTCTTGTGGCCATCTGCGCAACGATGTCTCTTGCTTTGCGGTATTTGCTACAACTTTTCCTTGCTCTGCATGCGTGTCTACGGCAAGCTTATGCGCCGCTGAGCCAATGCAGCGCTTTCTCTTCGTCTCTGAGAGGCGAGGGAAGTTTTATTTTTCTTTGCGGAAGGAAGGAGATCGAATGCAGCAAGTATTTCGAAAGCTTCTTTCCTACTGACTAATTGCAGGTGATTATGGCTGTCACATCGGTCAGAAACAAAACAGCACAATTACGGGACAGTGTAGCGGAAAGGAAGATGAGGTGCTGAGTTAGGACAGAGCATCATATGGCCACCTGGACCAGAATGTTTTTGCATCACATCCCTCGCCTTTTGAGACAGTGGCTATTTTTTTCTAGGACAAAAGCTGATATATACGTATTGGTGTTTTCGCAGTATGTATTTGGGAGCATAGTGCTAGTGCGTGCGTGTGCGTTCATCTGATGCGGTTACGCCTGCTATATATAGGCCTCAGTAGTGCTCAGCGGTGCTTTAATATATCCGGTGTTTTATAAAACATATTACTTGAGAGATTTACAATACTTGGGATTTCTAGCAGAGACGTACGAAAGACAACAGCGACGTAGATGGTATTAGATGGATTTGAAAACTGTAATCCAAGCTTCAATGCCCGAAATTTTGGGGTCCCCTCAGGCAGCACAGTAGACAAAAGTGTGAGAAACACGATACGGCGTCGTCCTTCATGTCTTTCTATGCCCCGCGTTTCTGTTTTACTCTGCGTTTTGTCCTCATAATCATCTAAGTTGTATGAATCAGTCACGGCTCAATCCTAAGAGCCATACTGAGTGAGCACCGATTTTAATCCATGCCACATGCCAAGTGGGATACAAGCAACGCCCTGCTCCACACATATACATCTTGTGAAGTTCACCAAGGCATTGGTCGGGGCAAGTTTGTCTTTCATACTGGCGACCTCGATATCAACTGAACTACAGGGAGAAAAGATAACACACGGTGCCATGTGTTGTCGTTTCTACATCTTTCCAGTATCATGTGAAGTCCATGCAATGCCTCATTCATGTGCTGTACATGCACTACGTGACAGAAAGAAGAAAGTTTTGTTGAGAGACTCCGGCAAGGGCCGTCTTCTTTTTTTTTCTTCGGATGTTACATAGGCCCTCTTGTGTCGCGGAGGAATACCGTGGTTAGCCTTCAACGCGGTGAATGTGCGCCAAAGGTGCGGGGATACACCCAGGTAAGTAGTGGCTCAACCATTCAGCGGGAGGGCGAGGAAGAAGGAATGTGATGAGGGGCGAGAATATAGGCAAAGGGACCGAAAGTGCTTGCTCGTGGGCTATCCTAGTACGTTTGGATGATGCTCGTAGGCTGCCGACAGACTTGGAGTGTAGGATGACATGCTCTGTGTTCGGTTCGGCAAATTATATCCTCATTTACCAATGTCTACGTCTGTCCCTGTCCAATAAGAGTGCCATGTGCGAGTGTGAACGAAACTGGCGATGGAGGAAAAAGTCTGCGGGCATTCACAGGCCTCTGTGAGCCGAGCGCTATGTTGGTTGCGGTGCTCGCCGCTAATTGCTCTTAGAGAATAGGTTGCTGGCCATGTGATCGTATTGTCCGGTGTAAAGGGGCCGCGATGAAAGGCCTATTCATTTGCCTACAGGCCCTGTTGGCCAGCGAGCCATTCCGGTAGTAGCTGGTCTTGCAGATGGGACAATGCATGGTCAGATACTTCGTTAAGCGCGAAGGCCCGAAGCTCGCTCTAACCATCGATCCTGACGCTGATGTCGACAGGGTGTTCATATAGACAAACAGCATCTGATATAGCCCAAGTTTCGGCTTTCGTTGCTGATATCACCACGATCCAATGCTTTTTCGATGTTGATAGAGGCTTGACAACTGCCGTTTTTGTAGTCTCCAGTGTGTCAGCGGCGTCCACGTAAGACAGGTCATAGGCTGGGGTGGATAGCTGTCTGGCTCTGGCCTTGCTTCTTCAGTGATTCCGCTTGAGTCCATGCTCCGAGGAAGGGGAAGTATTTCAATGACAGCTACCGACTCTAAAGGTGGCGGCACGTCTTGGCTCCAATGGAGGCAAGTACGGAGTCGTATCTGAACAGTTCCCACGATTTTCTGGCGCAGGATGGACGCTATTAGCCCGATCTCTTGAGTCTCGTGATGTGCTTGCATTTTCTCTTCTAGAATGTTATGGCCGCATTCCGCACTCCGCCGGTAGAACGTAGAAGGGTATTCCCATTTTGAAACAAGAAAGACTCAGCGCCCGTTCTTTCGCCTTCTGGGTTCCTAGACGCCAATTCTCTGCCTCTCCCAGTGCTTCCGAACGCGCCGCATGCCATATTCTCAATATTTCATCATTGTGATGGCGTCTGTCGCATCTCCTACATGCAAAATCGCATGTGCCGCTAGTTTCCTTTTTTTCACGTCCTTGTGTTGTAACGCTACCTAATGAGGGTGGGATTTCTCACACCTACTCACCCAACTTCCTGCACTTTTGCCTATGGGCTGCTTCTTCATATACAACACGAAAAACCCAAAGCGAATCGGCTGTTTTCCTCACCTACGAGTAATGGTACCTATTCCAACTGCAATTAAGCAAATGTGCCACAAGCTGTGTTGTCCTTGGCACGTTGAGAAAGAAGACTCGTACTGCGACTACGACATAGCCTGTGTTTCTGGCTAACATTGCAGTGCCTCTAACAGTGTTAACGGTCTTGATGATAAACCTCGTTATATTTGTTCTAAAACCTGGGATAACCCCTGCCCGTTCTTGGAGCTTACAACTCAGACGCTTTCCACCAGATCTTGAAACTGCATGACCGCCGGCGCAAGCGATCAATCTCGGCCCACGGCTGCAGCCCCTGTCATTTACGCCGCTGTGCCCGGTCAGAAAAATCCTGCCACTTTCGGCTGGACCGGGGTAGACAATGTGACAGACTGGCTCTCTTCGTATGCACCTCGTTGTACGATAAATGTGAGCCCATACAACCTGACCCCGACGCATTCCCGCGCCGTTTCCTTCCAACTAACCTTACAGTATGCTCTTCTGTACACGCACAAAGTGGCTATGCCTGTTCTTCATCCGTCTCTTTCTTTAGCTGCCGACGCTTTGTCTTCTTGCGCTTTCAAATGCACTGCTCAGAAACAAATTCAAGCCAAAGCAATCTAACGGACCTATGCACCTAGCTAGTTCCAATGACCCCTCGTCCTTCTTTCGCTCTGTGAGCAGGCTCTAGCTGATAATCGATCGAGCCTCAGCACTGGCCGCACATAAACAGGACGTTGATATTCGCCTGGCTGGTTCCCACTGCGCCTCCCGATCTTTGCTTTCTCTCGCGACTAGCACCAGGTGGAATTCCACCTATTTACGAAATCGATACGCGTACTGGATATGTAACTCTGAAGGCCGTGAACTTCTTGTGAATGCTTCCCCGTCAGAAGATTTTAGATACGCTGCACTTCTCGTTCCGTCCGCAATAGAGTGCTTCCCTGCCCGCTTCAGATAGAAGCCGCGATCTTGTGCTTAACTGCAAAAGGTTAGAGGCATTCACTTCCTTCTGCGAGTAATGTGGCGAGATTCAGTGCTGCTTCGACGATAGTAGCAGGGAAATCGACGCCGCCTATTGTCACATAAACCTAAACAGGTAGCTCAGGAAAGGTTTATAGAATATTTACGTGCGATTTTTATGCACAATTCATGGACAGCATCTACCCTTGTTGTCATACTGTCCTTTTTGTTTGTTGTGTACATACCATCCACAGTCAACCCGTTTGAAATCCCTGAATAATAGATTAAAAGAGAAACGCTGAATATTTTATTGGGTGTAAGCCCCGAATATTCAAGGTATAACGGCGCCACCTCTTCAACGAGTACAAAAGAAAACAAGGAACACAGACAATGAAAAGCGTTGCCGTTAAACTGGTACTCTTTATCCTCCTCGTTTAAGAAGTCGCGCTTTTATACATTGCATCATGCAGGACCAACTGGCCCAACATTTGACGTTACTGAGGCCCGAAGACGTCACCTGAGCCGAGCAGGAAGGCCACTCGTATATAAACGCGCACAGTTTACGAGACGTATACAGAATTCCTAAGGTATGATTCGTGACTTTCATTACTGGGTCCGAACTTCCATTAGTTTTGAACCAGTCATTTGCACTTATGTTTCGTCTTTGCGTGTTTCTTCAAGCTGTTCCAAGTGCAAATGCGTTGTCACCATGGTGGTCTTTCATTGCGCTCTAGTCCGCAGTCCTTCTTAACAAGAGGTTACGCACGCTTACAGCAGGAGTTGAATGCGACTTACGACGCAAAAGGCGGCCAGCAAGGTCACGGTGAACGCAGTTTCGCACAGGCACATTTTTTCACCAGTACTCTGAAGCTTGATCCCTGAAATAAAGAAAGAAAGAAAACTCCAACGACTCCCTCTGTTCTCGCCTCACTCACTGCAACAGCAGTAAGAAAATATATATATATATATCGCAGCTACAATGCCACTCATCCATTCACCTTTGGGTCGAAGCTTTGTTGAAGCACTATATAAATACTTAAATACTATCCAGGGAGTAAAACGCTTGCTTGGGCTAGTTGGTTCATGCTTGAATTAGTAAAGGCAAGGCACAAAAGACCAGGACTCAAGAAGAACACAAACGACAGGACCGGCCCACTCGGGCTTGAGTATTTGGCATACGCGCCTAGCGTGCCCAGAAGATGGTTCCAAGACGCCGAAGATGGACTGAACTGGTGCCTTTGGAAGTACAGCCTATCTTCGGCATCTTGGAACCATCTTCTGGGGACGTCAGGCGCGTATGCAAAATATTCAAGTCCAAGTGGCACCGGTCCTTTCGTTTGTGTTCTTCTTGAATCCTGGTCTTCTGCGCCTTGCCTTTACTACTTGTCCAGGGAGAAATGTTGCGTGCAAATGTTCCTTTTCGTTCGGAAAAGCACTGAGGACCAGTTCACAATTTCTCCTGTTACAGATTTTTGTGTCATTTGGCTTCTCGAGAACTAGCACGTTACAGTTCCTCTTCTGCACAGTGTTCTGCAGCACAGCAATTGCCTGAGTATATGTCGAAACGCCTAGATGCTGAGATCCCACTAAGTGACCCACGTTAACCGTGCGACCACGGATTAGATTAACTGAAGGATTGACCTAGTTTTTTTACACCAGCTGCGGGACCGGCCTGCTGTTTATTTTACCAAGCGTTAGATCAGCCTACCTCGCTGTTACACTGTCCAGTAACGGCGCCCTCCTCTAGCGAGTAACTAACCAAGCAAACGCCCCAAACCACGTGGAGGAATTCACAGAAAGCCATCCTTTAATCAATACCTTGATGCGCTTGAAGGCGTAAGACCTGAGGGGAATTCATAGAAAGCCTTGCTTTTAGAAAGGACCCTATGCGTGTGAACGTGTACAATTATTATGGTAAGATTAATTAGGTATTCTGCTGTTTCATTTCGTAATGCCGTACAAAACAAACACTGTGACTGTCACACCCGTATCTTTGTGACAGATTAGAATATGCGCAAATTCGTCAAATACTATTCAGAAAAGCTATTCAGCAGTCATCATAATCCAGGAGGATGTTTAAGCAGCAGTAATTGACCGTGTCAAGTTGAATGAACACAGACACCCAAGAGCGCGTACCAGATTCTCGGTCACATCTTGTGGCTTGTGCAATAAACACATGGACGAGAAGGAAAGGCATGGGGCGCGATCGGAGACATTTTGTTCGATACGCGTTCTGTTCAGTTGCTGCAACGTCACAAAGTTGCAGTATGCAAAATTTGTGACAGCGGGGCGGAGAGAGCAGCCAATCAGGATGCGGTGACCTCCCCGGAAGTTTACCTCCGTCGTTTGTCGTTTGCTTGCAAACAGTATACTACAAAGCCAAATGTTTCTCGTCTTCCAATTGAATGAAATGTTTAACTGAAAAAAAATGTATTTTTTTCTCGTCTTCCAATTGAATGAAATGTTTAACTAAAAAAAATGTATTTTTTCTTCTCAAGCCAAAACACGTTTTCAAATAGTAGTACGTGTGGCTACTGCAATTTATAGCTATTAGGTTCTTTGTGTCGTCCCTAGGTGGTGTCGCGCACAGCGAGAAGGAAAAAGAAAAAAAAACGACGGGAAGAGTGGCGCACTTTTCAAGAGGCAGTGACAACATCCCAGTGGCTCGCTGGCACCGATGATGTTGTCAATTTCTCTGTACAACCAACGAATTACTTGTATCGAGAAACAAAAACGACGCCGGAATTCACTTTCTGCCATTTCTTCAAACGCGTTTCGCACCGCCACCCGCTCTCCTCCTTCCTCTAGAAACGCCAGCGCAACAACCTAAGTTTCCAACGGAAGCGCCATTTTCTAGAATTAAACTATGGATTGGATTCAAACGTGCCATTCCGCAGCCGGAAAGGCCGCCTGTTGGATCCAATCCAATCCACCAGACGCGCCATGCGAAGCCGTATGATCGCTCCAAACTTCTCAACTCCCGTCGCGTTCGGACGAAATGCTCGATGGGCGGATGATTGACAGGAGCGTGTCGTCATTTTGACGTCACCAAAAACGGGATAGCGCCCCGCGGCTGGCGACGCCGGCGCGGAGTAGGCCAATCGCGCGCGCCGGTAACCCAACGAACGCACCGAACAACCATCTCCGATCGCACCCATGGAAGACACATTTCCTTCTCGTGCGTGCGGTTATTGCGTAACTCAAAGTATGAATTGTTAGCAGCTCGCAAAGCTTTTACTTCTGCTGCTTTGTCGGTCACATAGAGTGCCCGCTCTTTTTTAACATATCACTACCTAATATATGAACTACTTCTCTCTTTTCCATTGATAGTTGTGGGAGCTGTGGCGAAAGGAGGGAGGGGGGGCGTTAAGCTGTATAAAGGTATCTATAAAAGCGAGTCCTTCCCAAAGACAGGTCGCTTTGTTGAAGCAAGGTGTTATTAATTATGTTGGTTGGTCGCTAGCGCCACCACTACAGGGCTAAGCGCCGTGCACGATATACGACTAGAGTTGGAGAAAGATGAGAAAGATGCTCGCCAATTGATAGTGGCTGTGTGCTGACAGAAGCTCAAATAATTTCTTTGCGTGTACCCTAGCAAGTGGATCACCTAAGAAAGGAGCATCTCTGGCTGGCGCCAACGCTTCAGCACTGATGATCTCTGCTAGCCTCTCTTGCTCCGTGAAGCTCTTACCCTACAATGTCCCTAACATCAGCCAGAAGTATCAGCGCACATAAGATTACGCCTTCCCATTAAAGGGAAGCTGAAAGCTTTTCCAGAAAAAATGAGTGAAGGGCCGTACGTCGTGATTTTTAACCCTCTGCATTCGAATATCGCATCGAAATTATCAGCGTTTCAAGATACAGAGCAGAAAGATACCATTGCCGATGTTCAATCGCCTTTTGCGCACGCCACCATGGGAGGTATGTAGATTTTTAAACGGCTTAGAGCGGACTCCTTCTTTCACGTTCAATGAAATCCTGACTGTAATCGCTCGCCCTGGACGAGACTCGCGTAACATAATCAGAGGAGGAAATAACCGCATGTCTACTCACCGGTAATGGCAGAAGTAGTAGTAGAACCTTCCTGACTGGTGCACCGCACTTGAACCGCCTTCGGTCGTTGTCTTCGTCCGCACGAGCTTCACGTGAGCTCGCCACAACGCTGCCACCTACAGTGAAAGTATTTCTTATCTAATGTTTCCATCATAAATTATATTTGTTAATTTTTGCGCTAAATCATAGTCAAAGCTATCCTGCTAAATCCCACAAGAAATTCTGACAATCATCATAGTGCCGAAAAATTTTGTTATAAAACTTATTCGTTTGAACCGGGTTTCGTTTCGGTACCAAGAATGTGGGTGCGTCATGACGGCAAGATATACAGGCTCGGCCTATTCCTGCGTTTGAGGCATCTTGTAAACATGGCCGCATTAGGACAATACGCATGGAACATAGTTGTTCATTAAAAGGAAACTTTGTTTGTGCAGCTCATAGTTAAAAGAAATTGCGGCTAAGCTCATCTCGCCATGTCTGTCGATGGCAATGCCGTTAGCATTCGAACAATGTTGCGAGTGAGTGAGTAAAAACTTTATTGAATATAAATAAAATAAGGCGCAATCCTTGGGGCCCCACTGGCACAAGCGGCTCGCTGGGCCTGGTCCAGAAGAGCTAATTGGCTCTCACGAGCCTCGTACTGATCAACTAGGTCAAACCGAGCAATGTATCTCACTGCCTATTCCTCATTAGCGGATATCGGAGTAATATGGGGCTGTCTGTGTCAGGAGGCCTCCAGGGACCCTACCATGCGATGTGTTTTAGTGTGGGCGTGTCTGTGCACCACGAGCACTCGTCACTGAACCTCGTGGGGTGTATTCTGCGTAGGCGGTGCAGGTTAGAGTATGTATTCATCTGAAAACGATGCCAGTCGCGCTCCTTTTTGCTGTTTAAATCTGAGTGAGGATGTCCAAGTCATCTCCACTCCTGCCTTTGCTGTAGGAGGAAGTCCGGAGAATTCGGTGCAAGGTCGTCGCTAGGCTATGCCATTGCGCCGACGTTTAATCCTCGAGCTACCAAGGCCTGCCCTCTTGTTTCCTGCCATTCTGTGGAGTATTTCTGAATTCACGTTTATTTACCATCTGTAGTTCTGTTATTACGGTATCCTCTCACTTTGCTATCACACTTGCTTGCCAAGGTCTCGTATCGGCACGGCGGTGCGACTACGATTTTATGACGATGGAATGACAAAGAAGCAATGACGTCGATGGAAAGACACAGAAAGTACAACGACGACACGAGGGCAACGTGATGACCGCGAGGGCATGACGTCGATGGCGTTGCGACTTCAGTACGTCGAAAACGGGATGACGAAGCTGGATTGGTGACATGACATTACCGCGAAGGCATGGCGACGATGACATGAATACGAATGCGTGATAACGACTGTCTGGCGCCGAATGACGAAGAAGGATTGCCGTCGATCGACCAGCGAACGTAGCGTGACGACGACCGCACGACGACAATGGCCTAGCCTTGCTGAAGTGACGAGGATTGCAAAGCGACAGCGTGACGACTACCGCACGACGACTGTTGTGTGAAAACGATAGCGAGCCCACGACGTCACTATGGGAATCCCGTGGCTAAGGTAGAATAGGACGACAGAACGACGCCGATGTCACCCGACGACGTCATCAAAATGACGACTACTGTATGGCGGCAACACAATGACGACGATGGCAGGTGATGACAATGGGATGAAGAGGAGTGTATGACGTCAACGACAAGATGACGAAGGAATGACGAGAGTCGTATGACGAAGCTCCAGTGACGACGACGGCACCACCCCGCCAGCATGACGACAGCGCTATGACTGAGCAAGAATGATACGGGCTGTCTAGCGACGACGCGATAACAGCCACGGTATGACAACCGTAGTATAGTTACGATTGAATAGCGACAGCATGATTACGATAGATGGCGCTTCAGAGATTTCTAGAAGCGAGCGATATTCTCCGAAAATATCGAGCAAAGTGCTTAAGTTTGATGGCGCATTCTATCTTTTTCTGTTACCTCACTTCGGCCAATACAATGCTTGGTTTTTTGTACCTTTGTAGCAACTTGAGGGTGTCTACCTTGTCTCTCACTGCTTTAGTTATATTTAGGTGCGGGATAGCGTAGGTGATTCAACTAATGATGAAAGAGCGGACGTAGGTTCGCCTAAGTAGGTTCACCTCCTTCATCCCCGCGTTTTTTATTGGTATCCTCTTGAGAAGCCTGAAAGTTTGGTTGGTCAAAAAATGATATTGGAGAGAATGAATATATGTGTATAAAAGTATAATGAAAAGCTAATACGTCACAAATGAAACCTAGAATGCAGAAAGCAAAAAAATAAAGGACAGCAGACCATCCTTTCCTTCCGCTATGAACTTATTGGCTGCAACAGCAGCATACTCCCACAGTGACTACAACTACTTCATTCTCGATTGCCGGCTGCTTGCTCGAATAATCTGGTTAATCCACAACAGGTAACTCAAAAGACAGAGAGTCAAGAAACCGGAAAGGCCCGGGGATTAACCAGAAGGAAAAACTAAAGCTTGGATCTTACACTGGGGAGAGAGGAGAGGGAGGTGACGAGTAAGAAAACCAGAGTGCGGTAAAGGGAGCACAGGCACACAAACACAGCCGCCAACTCAGACCGCGCAAGACCACTTGTAGCTCTACAAACATCAGTTGAGGCTACATATGCTTGTGCAAGCTGTCATCCTCGCCTTCGGCTGCTGTGGCTTGTAAAGTCGGCATTCTCAAATAATTTCCTCTGTTGACAGTTTTATTGCGCTAGTGAATATATAAGGACACTCAAGGCGCACTTCCGCCGTTGTCGTCGCCGTGAGGCACCGTATAAAGTACAAGGGCGATAACACCGGGGTCGCATGCCGTATGTTGTAAATGCGAGTAAAAGCCTGCGAGGGTGAGCCGAAGTCAGTCGCTTGATCTCACCCGCGCAAGGGAGGAAGGCGGGAAGGAAGAAGGCCGTCTTTCACCGCGGGCAATGAACCAGGGGTATGGGGGAAAGGGGGGAAAGGGCAGGGTTATACTCCGGTGGCGGCTGTGCTTGGCGTGGCTGAGCGCAACAACGCGGACCCTATCTCTAACGAAGCAGCTACGCGCTCCGGTTTCGGTATCTCGTTTATTGGTTAGCTAAAATCGTTTATGAATTTCTAAGCAAACTGAACCACCGGCCCTACCGGTGACAGGACTGTCAATGCCATTTGAAAATGGAAATATCCTAATACGGTTAAAAAAACCGCTGGAGTTTACCTTTAAACTATAAGAAATACGTGCAGCTTCAGTGACGTCCACTAAATCATATATTGGTGGGTTGAAAATGTAATGTTTTGCGAAGGGCTCCTAGTGCACACTTGCAAGCTAGATGGTGCCAGCTGAGGCGCATCTCTCGGCCTTATTTCAAATAAATAATTTCTCTTTCAAACAGGGGGCAGCCAGCGCATCGCGGTTCCGGGCTCCTCGACGAAGCAGTGCGCTGGCTGCCCGCTGCTGGCTGACGTAAGCAGAACTTGACGGCCGCAGCTTTGCGGTCGTCGCAGTTTCGGTTTCCCGCACTAAAATAGCAAGAAACTTGTCGTGCCATAGTTTCACGGGTAGCCGCATATTTCCAGATGAAAAAGTTGATGTCACTTGTACAGAAGCTCCCTACAATATACCATTTACGATGAGCCCGTTGAAAGGTTAATTAATAATTTCTGGGTTGTTAGTGACTAATAGCCCGCTATCAGCCGCCACTTCTCGGTCGCCGCCATCGATGACGGCATGTCTCCGAAATAACGGTTATCGTATTTGAAAATGGCTATATTTATATATTACTCAAGGCCTTCGGGTAAAGGTCATGTAAAAAGAATATATAAGGGTAATCATTATGTTGGGCTTCAGTTCATATTTCTTAAAGCGGTATAATAACTTTTGAACATGAAACGCCATTTACCGACAGTTTCCAATGCGCCACACTCCTTGCCTGTGGTCTCACTGAGTCGTGAACGAGCTTTCATCGGAAAACACGACGCGTTGCCAGTCGACCATGGTGTGCAGCCCTCGCAGATCCTTCGCAAACTGCAGGCGTTTGGATTTGCTTTCTTCACGACGAAGCCGTTATCCGCTGGCGATGCGCCTCTTCAACCTAGCTCCAACAGTCCTCTCCCAGCGTCACTTATATTAAGCCAAGCATGTGCTTCAGCTTAAGATGCATCTCTGAAAACGGGGGCTGCTGTATCTCTAGAACTGTGGCCCGCGGACTCAATACTGCTGCAGCTACAATGGCCCTACCTAGTATCTCCGTAATTGCCCGAGTGCGACGCCTGTGTGTAGGGTCCTTTAAGCGGCGTTGCTTTCTGAAAGCTTGTGTTATCCCATTCACTATTCAGAGTAGTATTCCTCTCTTTGACGGAAGATCCCGCTGGTGTTTTACGCTACTGATAAGTTATTGATTGAAAGCTTTGCGAGCATGAGGAAATCATTCACCCTTCAGTTTGTTGTACACCAACATCTAGGTTGCTACCATTACGGCTAAAGTCCAGTCACTGTGGTTCACTTTAGGAGCATCCAGTAGGGATTAGGCTTTGGAGTGCTTCCTCCTTTGGCAGACCGGTATGTTAGTTTACCGTTATGTAGTTGATGACTATCCCAAATATTGCAGTTCCGCAAATTAGTATGCAACTATGCTAAGTAAGGATGGTAGTATTATCGGGCGTTCAAACTCGTAAAAATTAACTCACTAGATTAAAGGGACACTAAACTGAAAATGATTTCTTCTGCATCAGTAAATTACCGTTCTACAGCACCATAACACCACTCTTACAACGATAAGACGTTTGGTAAGCCAGAAAAAGCGCAAGAACGAAATACGGGTCGCGACGCCTACTTTATGTTCCCGCACGTGGGGGCTGTGACGTCTTGGATTTTGATGGCATCTTCTAGGGCCTACTAATTATATATAGCGGTACAGATTTACTACAGTCTGTTCTAAAGGAAGCAAATATTAAACATGGCAAGTTTCGGGAACCTTTATTCAGCCAACGCGGCCCAAATGCGAAAACATACTTTGGAATCCCTGACGTCACGCTGACGTACCGGCGCTTGGGTTTCGGCGCAAAATTCAAATACTGATACTTGTACCTTCATCATACTACTATTTTGAAATGACTGCCTGCAGGGCTCTGAAAGAATGCTTCATTAGTCAAAACTGATTTATTGTTTCGCTTTTGTGTCCCTTTAACAAGCATGGTGTCAAGCGCGTGCGAGCACACATGAACACACCTCACTCGAGGACCACGCAAACTGCTTCGAACCGCTGTAGTAAGGATGCCCGGCAACAGCAGCGAGCGAACAGGCCTTCCTGTGACCTCTCACTTCAAGGTGAACTAAAAGGCGAAAGCACAGCGTACACGAAGCTATCAGGACTCGGTGGGCTTTGTAGATCGTATATCGCTTTCAAGATAGCGATAGCGATAGCGATAGTGCTTCCGCGGCGGAGTGTGAGTGCGCCATATCCAGCAGCCGCCGGAGGATAACGCCGCCAGCACTCCCCCCCCCCCCCCCTTTCATCTAACCTCCCGGTGTCTTGCGCCCGTCAGAAAACGGCGCGCTTCCTCCCAGCTTTCCTTCCTTAGGCGCGAGAGATTGAGTCGCTATCGTCGGCTCACCCTCGTACGCTTTCACTCGCACATACGACATGTGGCTCGTGGCGGCGGTGTTATCGCTCTTGGATTATATGGAACATCACGGCAACGGCGACGACGATGGCAGAAATGCACCTGGACGGTGCATATGAGTGCCATGATAGAAGCGAGCCTAGTGAAGCAGCCCTGTGCTTAGCTCTATCTATGCATTGCTCTACCGCTCTTTCCCTCGCATAGCAACAATCTACTTACAGGATTAAGAGCACGCTGTTTTTAACCCTGTTTTATATGGCAACTAGCGCTTTCGGACGCGATATAGAATTTATACAGCACATAAGTACGTCCGTGTTTGCCCAGTGCAATACCATCGAAGTCGAGCCAGTACCGCTTCACGAAGTTATTATGCAGGACAAATGCTACACACATGGTTAGCGACAATGTTAAGCTATGGCCACGCATACCGCTCTGACGACTTCGCTAGGCAGTGACGGACAACCATTTTTGGTTCGTTTTTCTCCGAAAGTGCATTAACCAAGCTAATTTGTCTTAACTGAAGAGCTTGCTGCGGTTGTAGTATTTTTTTAATCCTCATAGTAGCAGAAGGTGCCTAGCATTGAGTTATCTTAATAGTTTTACACTGTGCTAATTCTGAAAGCTCTATGGGCGTTGCGCGCTTGTATACTTTATTTATTTCATTACCCGCAGCGCAAATCGGTATTAAATTAGCGAGGGGAGGGGGAGGAATACAAGTCAGGACACAATGCAGGGAAAGGAAACGCGATGGGCCAAACCTGTTCTTCAAGGTGTTTATAAAGCAAACTACCACCGGTCGCTACCTCAACCCCACATCCGTGAACTCTGCTTCGCAAAAGAGGTTCTTTTGTCGGCTCTCTTGTTCGTCGGGCGAAAAACGTGGGCACAACAGCGCGAGACCACATGGTGGACAATGCACATGTGCGGGGAGAACTGACAGCTCTTGGATACCCTAGTACTTCATTGACTCCGTAGTGCGCCAACTGGCTCGCGCAGTACCCACCCAGCCTGGACCCCCCAAAAAACGGGCTTCGATACCGTACGTCTCCGGCATAAGAGATACCCTTGTACGCGTCCTGCGGTCATATGACGTGCAGACTCCGCATGTTCCCTCCCAGAAACTTAGACATGAGCTCGTGCATTTGAAAGACCCTTTGGAAAAGGACAGCTGCCCAGGCGGTGCGAAAGCGTGAAATGATGCGATGATGCGAAAGCGTGAAATGTCCCATTGAGCGAAGAAGGCGTCCTCTGTATTAGCGAAATGGCACTTAAATTTCCATTGGATGCGACGCCACGTCACAACCTCATTTCGACGGAGCAGATACGGCGTTGCGACGTTGCGGGGCGAGAAGGGTTGCTGTCGACGAGGCAGTCACGTGACGCTCACTTGCGGGTTCCGCTGTCTCGCTCTCTCTCTCCCTCTCTCTCTTTCTCAGTTAAGCAACTACGCGTGCCTGTTGGTCTTGTTGGCCGCTGCAGCTTCCTAAGTCTATCGTCGAGCACCACATCGGTGGCATGTCGCATCCTCGATTTATCAGCAATATCGTCCAAATATTTTTTTTTTCTAGAGACAACATGATAACGTAGAAGCATTACAAAAAAATAACTCGCACTAAATTAGTCGAAAAATTCGATGACACACCCCGACGGAACACTCAGCCGTGTTTAATTGATCTTTAATACTTTCGCCTTCACAACTCCCATAACGTGCTCCGGGTCGTAGTATGTTTAAGCAGGTCGCCTACTACAATCTTAACGCATCATGCGACGTCTTGCCGCAGAAACGATGTTCCACATCGGCCATCCCGGAGGTAAGCTCTATGCAGGCTGACACTCCGGTGCTTAGATCTCGTACACGTATAATATTGGAGAATAGGTATGGCAAATTGGTGCCACGGTAACTAATTGAAGTTTCACGTGCCCTATTCGAACACGTAGGCTTCTATCCCATCTAAAGCCCCCTATTTTACCAGAGGGTTCAATAGGGCTGGTTGGTTCATCTTTAAAATAAAAACAAAACCAGCTGAACACAGGACGAGCGAGTAAAGGGCACAGGACATGTGTGTTTATTGTGCTCTTTACCTATCCTTGTCCTGTGCTCCTTACTCGCTTGTCCTGTGTTGCGCTGTTCCTGTTTTTATCCCTCTATATTGTCGCACACTTTCAATTTCCTTTCTTCCACAAGTCGCCATTTCAGTAAAAACTAGTAATCAAACCAATCTTTTCCTTGATGTGGTTGTCAGTTTCTTTCACGTGAGTGTGACTTGTGAAAACGTGCCTACTTCGCTCCCCTTCTCGTTCCTTACATACCATTCCCAAAAACAGAAGTTGAAAGGAAAGCCATCAAAGGCAATTTAATTTAGAGTACAATGATGTCATGCAAAGTACAATGCTGTACTAACAGCTACATTGAGAGGCACAACTCGTGTGCCGCTGGCCTGTGGCACTCTCGCAGGCGTGTTCTTTCACCGCAGTGCCTACTATGATGGCCCCATCGTGTCGGAGAAGATGCTTATTCGGTAGATGACGAAGGCCTGCACAAACAAACGCCGGTATTATTGTTATTCAAACCAGATGCTGCAAATCTGGCACAGGAAAACGCTTCACTTTATTTGTCTGTCTTTTTTTAAGCTTTCGCACTGCTACAAATGCTCATGAGCAAATTATGTTCAACTATTGCGCCCAGGGCAAAACCCAGCTTATCGATTCATTTAGAAGCCCGAAACGTTGCTGCGCTGATTTTATAAAATTAATTAAAAGTGAAACATATCCGCCAGCAGGAACCAATGTTTCGACAAGTGGACTTGTCCTCTTCAAGAAGACTAGTCCACTTGTCAAAACGTTGGCTCCTGCTTTCCCCTTGTTCTCGTTTTTAACTCATCGTCTTTGTATTTTCATCTCCCGCCTTCCTACCCCCCTTTTCCCTGGATCTCAATTGCTAGGTAATTTTCATAAAGAATAGCATTTCATGGCCCCGCTGCCCACTTCTACTTCATCGTGGCTGTCTGTAAAACGAGCAAACGAGCTAAAGCATTTTATCTGCACTACAACAATGTAGATTCTGCACGTACAGATTTCCTCATTTCTAAAAGTAGCGCGAAAGCACTACCAATGGTCCTGCGTCGTTCTGAAGGCAACAGCGCAGCAGACGACGCTTGCACTGGAGAATGCCGTCTGCTCCATACGGGTAACTCTGCCACTATGACTGATTATGGACGTTGTAAGGCGCTAAAATACACTACGGTCAGTGCTCACGTGGCATCGTTAAACATGTCGAATGGAGAACATGTTGGGATGTTTCACTCTTGTTCACTCAATACCGTTTACACGAGCAACGTCTTTCAGGCTGTCCCATTATAACCACCATGCTAAAAAAAGAAACAGACTCTTCACGGAAACCTTCGAAGGAAATTAATTTTTCGTTTGCAGCACTATGAGGTATAAATTAGGCTAAGACACATTTACTCTATTATTTGTTAATTAGGGCATGGTAAATTCAGATGCTTCACTTCACTAAAGCAATAAAATCTCTGCGCTGTCATGGAAACAGCTCTTGAAAGAATATAAGCGAATAAATAATCGGGCAAATCGGCTTGCGATTTCCCTTTGTCTTTACTGGAAAACAAGAATAACGCTTGTTCGAAAATGCACCGATGTGAGATTTAGGTAGCTTGAAGGAAGACGAATCGAATGATGAAATCTAGCTCAAGAGCAAGAAAAACTAATGTACACTACCTCAGTTAGTGTTCTATATTGTTGGTGAACATGGAATCCAGCGCAATATGTCAAGCTGTCAACCACAGGGCTAGCATTACTTCGCTGCTGTCATGCCCGACTGGTGCCGTAGCTCGAACGAGTGCTTACGTCAGTTATTATCTGAACGATCAGTTGTCCCATCCTCGCACCTAACTTGTTCTGCGGAAAACAAAGGATGGTACGACACTCTTCCTATGTGCAAAACGCGGTTACGATCTGTCATCAAAAACCTCCTAAATCATTATTTATATATAAACTGTTGTATGCACAATTTATGCGAAAAAAACTCATACCTTAAATAATAATTATTTAATCAATTGTTAAACATTTAAACAATTAATTTATTAAAACACAATTACATCGCTATGATATTCAGTCGCTCTCGTGATCACAGATTCGGTTGCCGGATGAAACCGCCGTCTGGAAGACGGTGGTTTCGACCAACACCTGTACACTTACTTCATTCAGCCAAGCCTTGATTTGCCCTTCGTCCGCTTTTGCCGCAAGCTTCGTTAGAATAATCTGAAAAGCATAAGCCCAAAACACATGCGCGCATTACTTCCACGATATGCGTTTACTTCTCAAAAACGTGTTTACGAACTTAGCACTCAGGCCACAATGGCCTTACTAAAATTTAATGACAGCAGTTGATGATTGCAACCATCAATTATCAAAATAATGTCACTCGCTATGTTTTCAGAAAACAAATGCAAATTTGCCTCAGTTTAAGCCTCACCTCAAATGAGGGTTTCATGAACAACGCGACCACGAGGCCACCTGGTCTCTTGCGCCGTCTCCACTGTATACGACAGAGCGCTGCCTTCGTGATCAGTTTCCTGTGCCAGCACGGAGGTGCGATATGCACTGAGCCATAAGCAATTCGTATTTACAGAGCGTAGCTTTTAACAGCAGGTTCCTTCGGCGAACGTGGGCTGCGTCAGCATAACCCAGCGAACGAGCGCCGCGAAGAATAAAAGTGAACGCCGAGTGGAGCGCGAAATGAAAGAAAGCCGACAGCGATGAGAGGAGGAGGAAAGCGCAGGGGGAAAGCGCAGCAGCGGAACCATGATGCGGAAAGCGGAGGAGGACGGATGAGGAGAGGGTCTGCGCATGCGCTGAGTTGCCGGCGACTACGGCCTGCGCAGCTGCGTGAGAGAGCTCATCCGGGCTTCCGTGGGAGGGGGAGAGAGGAGGGGGGGGGGGGGGCGGGTGCCATGAGGTGACGTGGGCGACGCTCGTCCACAGCGTCAGCTGCAGAGGTCAGTCCGCGGTACCAGAGTGTGTGATGGGGACCGCTGCTGCTGCAAGGGGCGATGGCGAGCGGCTAAGAGTAAGCTTCTATGTGACTCTTCCTTGGGTGCTGTCACCGCTGACACTGGTGGCTAGATTTTCCCGCGACCAAGGACCGCTCTCGTCGCTGGCGGAACGAAAGCGTGAGAATAAAAAAAAAACATAGTGACCAGCGATGATGGAAACGAGATGGCGCCATAGTAGCGCGCGTCGTCTGCATGGAAACAAAGCGCTGCATGAGTGGAGCTCTGCCTGCGGCAACTGCTGTGAATCGCACCCACGCCTCACCCACGCGCTACCTCTCGAGATCTGCCGATTAGCGAACGTGCCGCATGAAATAGATCGTGCGTGCGAGCCCATATATTGCGAAATGAAAACACGTACAGAGTTGGACTCAAAGTTTGCATTAGCGATCATCGTAATCGTTGGTGAGCTTTCTTCTTGGCAAACCGGGGAAGTAAGTGTGAAAAGCACTAGAACGAATGTTCAGGATTATAAATCGCGACTTTTTTCACATTTCATCGAATACTTTCTTCCGTACTACTTGGTTCATACTTGAATCATAAACGAGCTGCGCAAGATGGACACTAAAAGTGAGAGCAGAGGGCATAGTGCAGACTACCAGCATTATTTCGTGAAACGGCAGAAAGCCTATATATGAGCAACCTAATCACATGTGGCAGCCTTAGGCTCCGAAATTAGACAATCAGATTGCAACTACCAACATGAAATGTGCGCACTCTGTTTCACGCGCTAAAAACATTTATACAACAGGGAAAATCTCATCCATAAAGCCATTTTCGAAACAGGTCAACAGCAAAACAGCGAAAAATCCATCAGAAATAACGCGTAAGCAGTAATACATAAAACGTTAACAGACATTTTTTGACAAAACGCGTATGCGAAGTTAATACTTGATTCCAATAAGAACAGAAAAGCAGATGATGAAAAAATGGCTGTGGCTTAGCTAAGGTTAAGCCCAGGATGCGAAGCATACTAGCCTTTATTTTAGTTGTTGAACCACTGTTTAACCTGGTGAACTGCTGTTGCTTGGCTATATTTGGTTCGGCTAGACGAAGAAACAACTCATGCATTACTCTGCTTCGCCTTCAAGAGTGGAACACGACAGCGTTCCCGTCGACCCGCCAAGGGGTGGAAGACAATGGGCTACGGCGCAGCGACTACGCGCCCCGCATTGGACGCGGTGAGCGTCGAGCAACGCAGCGTTCGGCGCGGCAACGAAATGTGCGCCTGAGCAAGCGACGCACGCCTGAGCCTTAGAAACAGTTCGTTTCTAAGGCAACACCGCATTCACTAGAGGCGCTTTTGTACCGCTTTGAACCATCGTACTCGTGGCTCAGTGGTAGCGTTTCCGTTTCACACTCCGGAGACCTTGGTTCGATTCCCACCCAGCCCATCTTGCAAAGAGTTGAGCCAAAGCCACCTAGAAAATCAGTCTCTGTAGCACGCCGCAACCTTCGCTTCTCATTCCAACGAGCAGCTCTGTCTCCAGGAGGCATCTCACCTCGTGAGTGTCTAGCAGAGGCAAGCGCAGCTGTTTATATACCGCCGCGACGCCGCGAGCGACGGCGTGAGTTGGAGCCCCGTTTCTCCTCTGTCGTGACATCACGGTGTCAGGTGGTATTGAAGGCGACACCGCCGCGCCTGAGGAGCTGGGTTGAGCTCTCGTAATATGCTTCGCATAAAGAATGGCCGGGGCTTAGCTAAGGTTAAGCCCAGGATACGAAGCATACTAGCCTTTATTTTAACGCGACAGCGTTAAGGAGCTCGTGTCGCAGAAAAGCCGGTGTCGTCGGCGTCGGCTCAGGCGTGCGGCGCTTGCTCAGGCGCACATTTCGTTGTCGCGCTGAACGCTGCGTTGTTCGACGCTCACCGCGTCCGATGTGACGGGCTGCGGCGCGAGTTGGAGCCCCGTTTCTCCTCCGTCGTGATCACGGTGTCACGTGGTATTGAAGGCGACACCGCCGCGCCTGAGGAGCTGGGTTGAGCTCTCGAGCGACGGCGCGAGTTGGAGCACCGTTTCTCTTCGGTCGTGACGTCACGGTGCCACGTGGTATTGAAGGCGACACCGCCGCGCGAGGAGCTGGGTTGAGCTCTAGTAATATGCTTCGCAGAAAAGTTTGGAAGGCGCTTAAGCTTCGCCGTTAAGCGTGGAAAGCGATAACAGTCAAAGATCGTGACTGCTTGTCACGCTTTCCGGCAACTGTAGCTTATGTAACCGTAATGTCTAACGTGGAATGCTGGCAGTGGACGTTACACATGACGGTGACTTTTCTAGTGGAAACACGTGCTCTTGCGTCGGCCGCGGATGCGCTGAGGCGAGCGCCATCTGGATGGTGCTGCAAGGAACCAGCCGCTCCACTCTATGAATGATGCAAACGCTGGAAAAGGGAGTTATGAGTTTCGGCGTAACAAATTTAAGCTTTCTCGTATATTCAAATTACTAGGCGACGCTATCATGCCTGCAGGTTGTATGCAAGTCGTACTTTAGAATTTTTCTAACGAATTTTATTTCGAAGCATTCAATTTGTTCGGTAACGCGTTTGAGGCACATGGAGGGCCCACGTGGCTGGGTATGCGTGGGTCGGGGTAATGTTAGCTCACAAGATGGTCGATGCGTGCGCCGACGCTGGATTGTGTGCGACATCGCGCGATTAACGATATCGCGTTCATACTGTGAGCAAAGGAATGCAAAATATTTTACAACTCACATATGGCCATCGAGGAAAGCAACTTCCTTGTCCGAGGGTAAAATAGAAGGCGTGCTTCCCCATGTTGCCGGATGAAGAAAGCTTCAATATTCTCCATTTTTGTCTTATCATGTGCTTGTCCCATGATGCTGATTTGATCGACCTCTAAAGGCTGATTAAAGCTGTATAAAGGTTTTATGTCATTTCATGAAATACGGTTGACAGTGTGCGCTCCGTCCTGTCCGCCTTTTCTTTTCTTGTGCATCTTGACCAACACGTTTATATTTCAATAAAATTGAATCACTTGGAGACGTTTAGTATTTTCTTTGCATAAAACTTTTATGAAAACACAGACACACTTGTCGCCTCGCATATGTCTGCGTGTGTATACGCATAGGCTTAGAAAAACATAAAGGAATTTCTGCGAAAATCTATTCTAAATAACAGTACCGAAAGCATGGCGTTGCCAGAACGCAAACAAGTCTAGGACAAGAACGCCACATAACCGTCGTTCTTCACGTTCTGCTTCGTCCACGTATCACACGTCTTGACCTTCCGTTACATTAATCTCGAGGAACATGCTCAAAATTAATCATTTTTAACTCTTTGGTGAATGTTTCAGCTTTCCGCACCACCTTTCATTCGTCAAATGCACAAATCTCGTGAATATCGCACGCTTCAAAAATCTAGCAACACGAAGGAGAAGGGGGAGGGAAGGAAAGAGGCAAGAAGAAAGCAGGGAGGTTAACCAGAGTCACGTCCGGTTGGCTACCCTACACCGGGGGAACGGGAAAGGGGGAAACAAAGACAACAGGGAGAGAGAGGAGGGAAGGAAAGAAGGAAAAAGAAGAAAACGAAGGAGAAAAATGAAATAGCACCCATGAGACAGCCCAAAACACACGCACAAATTTCGCTTGACAGCAAACAGCCTACTGGTAAGCCGAACAATACCGCGTCGCATTTTCACAGAGCCACAGTAATGTAGCATACATCTTCGCCCAACAATTGTGTAAAAGGCACTGCGTATTGTGTAGCTGTTATCACACGGGGAGCTCGTACAGCATTGTGCAATCCTGTGTCCTTCTTAAAACAGTGTTTACCGTGCACTACGCAATGCGAAGATCATGCACCAGCAAGCGCAAATATCCACGATATAAAGGGAACTACTACGCTGGTACACGCACGCACAGGTCAATCGAATATGGCGCTTCAGCAGCAACAAGGGAACAACAATAGGCAATGCAGTTATTAGTACAAAATTTGTCTTTCTGGCTTTCAGCGGTCTTTTGGCATTGTAAATTAGCAAGTTTTGGCAAACAAGGGCGTGATGCGTGAAAAACAACATCCCCAATGGTTACGCTTGTATGCCTGCACATATTCCTTTACCATGACTTGAAAACTACGGCTGCCTGGACACTGAGCAATATGAAACACAGAAAACAATCCGCAAGAATGACTCATAACTTTAGTCGGTGGACGAGCACACAAGATTCTCGGCAGTGTCCTTTTTAAAAAATACCGATGACATTCCCAAATAAAAAACAAACTACACGCACAAAGAATGCAGACATCTATGATTTGCTATCCATCGTCCCTGTATGAGTTGAAAGACAGCAGCGCCACATTTTCCTCTAGGAACATTTCTTTGAAACACTATGAACACACGGGGGCTTGTAAAACTCTGCACAAACCCACATATCGTTGTGCGTGATTACGAGCGCAGATGGGTAAATTATTATTCATTTTCATTTATTAAAATCAGGACCGTGCTTAGCGTAACAATGATAACGTTTCTCGAAGTTCACCGTCCTGGTGGATCTGGACTCCAGGATTCTGAATATTACTATTACGCTTAGCTTTTGTAAAAAAAAAAAAATAAGAAATCAATCTGAACTGAATTAGGTTACCGTAGACGTTGCGAAATTTGTTGCATTATTGGCCGTCGATGCATTCTAATGGACGCATGCAGGGTTTTCACACGTAATTGGAGCTTAAGTTTGGGTTTACCAATGAAAAGGCCTTGCATGTGGTAAGAATAAGACGCCTTGAATAAGAGAAGTCCACTTTGCGAAAAATTGGTTGCCAATTTTACCTCGTTGTCTCTTTTCTCATCGTCTTGAATTTCCATCTCCCGCCTTCCCCGTGTCTTCCCTAGGCAAGAATAGGCAGACTCGGTATACCTTAAATGCGTATGGTCATGGTACCGCCGATACGTGCCTATCAGTGTTCTTATGTTTAACTTTTCTCCTTTGATTGCAAACGTAGGCTTGAGATTAGACTCGTCTTCCTGCACAATTACAAACATGACGCAATCCTCATTACATGTGCGGTGTCAAAGTTGTCATTTTTTACATATAAGTCGCCATAATCCAATACGAATGTGCTGCTTTCTCCCAAAAAAAAAACGTTTTTAAGAAAACTCACTTACGTCGAAAACGTAGGTGCCAATGGACTTGCGGGCCTGCAAAGTTTGAATGAAAAACAGTGCAAGGCAAGCACAGATAATTATATTTTGGTGCATGGTTTTCTGCAAAACAATAACCTCAATCTTCCCGTTTGCAAATATAGGTTGAAAGCTGAAATTGTTTTTAGGCACCTGCTTAGTAAATTTGAGTTAAGAAATAGATAGACAGACAGAAATAATAGGTCAACAACCACTGTGCGCTCATATAGACCTTTTCATCGGGTGAGGAGGATAGACCGCGGGTAGAGCCTTTCCTCCTCTCTGGCTTGGGCGATCCGGCGCGGCGCTGCTTGAAAGTATTCCTGCCACGTGCTGCGGAACGATTTCGATATGTTTTATATCATACTTTGTGAAATTTACGCCATTTCCGTTCATATAAGGTCGTCAGGAAAGCCTTTCAGTGTATCGGTAACTACAGTAGGTGGATATACGTGTTGGGGGCGCAGAAATGTGACGCGCTTTATCAGCCGCAGTGTGTGTACGTTTTGGAACCATATATTTTGCTTATACCGGTTTTATTTCAACAAATAAAACCGGTGTCTCTATCAATAGCATTAAATGATTATCCAGCTCATTGTCCTATCGCTTGGCGTAGGGAGTAAAACAAAGCATAAGAGCGCATGCTCGTGCACGGCCAACCTAAGGCAACGACGAAACATCTAAGCGGCAGGTGCTATCAAAAATTTGTGATGCACCGGCATCGTTCTCGCGCATTTCAAGTGTAGTAGGCTTGAAATTACTACATGTCTACGCTAGCCTTCCTGCATAAGGACGATGGCGCTCGTCAACACAGCGATCATTGTGGTTGGTCCACCGGCACGATACAAATGTAAGCTGTGCGTTTCGGCATTCGCTTCGGCATTGCCTTTTTGGCCCATATACAGCCATATTATATGAGAGGGATCGCATAAAAACAATGCAATGGCTATTTTTGACGGCAAAATTTCCGTAATACGTGAGAGTGCGTCGTAGAGAAAGGAACGAACACAACCGAAAAGAAGTTAGGTTTTCATCCTCTTTCTCGAAAAAGCAAGAGAAAACGGTTTAACGCCGCAATACGACCTCGCATTGTCAGGCCGCACAACATTCATAGATATATAACCGCCGATGCAGTATGCTTGGACCATGCGGTATTTAGAACATAGATATCTGTAATCCAGCACCTACAACTGCTTAGGACGCTCCCGCAGTTCGAAAACAGTCCCTTTGCTGGACAAGCTTAATTCAGACTGTATGGTATGCTGCTATTACTTGCCGAAACTATTTTATTCATGGGCGGAAACCTCATCCATCGAACCAAGTAGTCACACAATGTAACCTGCAGCGAACAAACAGTTTGAACACTTGTCAAAGTATAACATCTCCTATAGTAGCAGAACGGTACCCACGCTGTTACGATCGTCGCCTAAACCGCAGCTTAGAAATAGATGAAAATACTGCAATAAGGTCACATTAGTGAATGAAACATTCAGAAATAGACAGTTGATATCCGAGGCTGACTGTAGGCTCAAATATGCGCGCACACATCGCGCTACATGTTCCGTTCAACACAACGCCAGCAGTATCTCCGGCCATGACGCCTTAAACCATATATAGGTCCCATATGTCTACACTACTGCACTGTAGGTTGCATACGAATCCCTTCCTCATCAGATTTATCGTCGGACAGATCGTCATCCCTTTCACGTTGAACATACTTACACCTTTGGCATCCGAGCCGAACTTGAAGTACTGGAACAAAAAAAAAATCGCATTCCAACTTGATGTGCATAGTGCACCGACGAACTTTTGTGTGCCATTCCTATTTCCATAACTATTTATACGTAAAAAACAGAAATGCTTTTGCAATGCGTGAAACTGTTGCACAGTTAATGAGTATATTTTTGAAGTTGTATGCGCAATCGTACACGCCCCACAGCACCGCGAACTTCACGGTGTGCAGCTTATCATTACAAATATCAAACAATGCTTGTTATGTTCAGAGTTGTAGTCATTGGCCTGAACGATTTCGTTGGTACAGTGTACTTGAATACAAAACTAAAAAGGCAAAATTTCGTGCTAAGCAGGAGCTTTGCCTTGAGAGCTCATATATCCGTTTCTCTGCCGCTGACGAGTGGTCGTCACGAACAAAAATGCCTGACACAGCAAACCCAAGACGACTATATTCGTCAAATTGCGGCCAGTTGCAGTATGTGACACTAGATGGCCACCCTTGTGCACGTTGGGCCACTGTGTCTCGCCTTTCTCCTCATTTCCGCCTGCGCTGATACCTGTGCTGGAAACATGGCTACCTTTCAGCCACATGAGAAATAAAAGTGTGATGCAAAATTAAGTATTCTGACGGCTCCTCGTCAGAAGAAAGCTTTGTCGAGATTTCTTCGCAAAGGGAAAGTTATGCGCTCTCCTTTCAGGACTGGTACGACGGCGATTCTGCGGATGGACCAGGGATTCTCGCAGCCACTTCTGAGCTATTCCCCAACTTAGTAACTATGCTTTTGGCGCTGCGAGAAATTAAGCACCATTCATTCACATCTCTTTTGCGCCGTTTGGTTTCTCTTCACTTCGCATTCTATTTTCCATAGTTGTCGAGCCCTACAGGACGCTGTGCCGTAGGAGGTCAGCGGAGCAGCGTCATGCAGAAAAGCCTTCTTCAAGCTTTAGTTTTCCGAAAAAACAGCGACCTCAATTAATTGACAGAATGTTGCCGCTTTGTTCAGCAAAAAGAAAAAAGAAAGCTCTATAAGCTCAGTGAAAAATAATCCTGATAAATTTTGTACGTTCCTCGTCATGGTGACACCAGTCAATGAACCCTCATGGTGACACCAGCTGGGTGTGCGAAGATAGTCTCAGCGTTCCAGAAACTTTCTGTTTTCAGTGCATAAAAGACCGTTTTCTTAGAAAATTTAACTCGAACGACAGAGCATTTTCACCCCAAGTTAGACAGTGCATTTTTTAAAACCAGTGCCACCCAGATAATTCGTTCCAAGTCGTTATGCCTTGCAATTCACTAGTTACAATTCATAAATAGCGATATGTGCTGCATATTATTTCGTAAAAAATTTAGTTGACGAAATTCGGCTATTTAGTCAACTAAATAATTGCTTGCTTGAGGACGTAATGCTCGCCTTATTGAGTAATTTACTTCAAAAGTTAAAATTGAGATATCTGTCACCATTATTTTTTGTAAGGCTAAAACCCACTCTATTTAAAAATTTCATCAACTTGAGCGATCTAGTTAGTTACGCTCACAAATTACTGCGAAATTCATGGCAGCAGTTGCTCAGTAACACATATACGCGATAGTGAAACAATTGCGCGAGTGCTATAAATTATTTCTTCCAATTTTTTCTCTTGAGACAACCTACAAGGCGGAGCATAGATAATGACGATATATCTGTCAAATTACAATGTTCCGGATATCGCGCTTTCTTTTCATAAATTGCGATTGTTCGCCAAATCATTGAAAAAATTTCTATTTATTTTCATGACAGACGTAACAACACTGAGGCAGTAACAGTCTGACAAGCAGAGTCGACCTTAATGCCGTTAGCATTGCAGCAATGTAGCGATACACCCTATTCCGAAACTGTTCCAAGTAATCATGACATGGCCGTGCCAACAAAGGACGTCACCTCACGAATCAGCGGCACGAACAATTTTTCCATTCCCTCTGTTATAAGCGCAGTTACATGTAGTTATGACGAGAATCACCGTATGTATCTCTCCCTCCTTGTGTGTCTACTAGCCCACTGATAGCTACTAGACCATTGAAAGGCCCCGGCCAAAAGTTGTTGGACTCGTCCGCTTAGAGGGCTCGTCGCAGCGGCCCCTGGCGGCTGCGGCGCGCCACGGTACGTCATTACGCAGCACGCTACGCTTATCTCGGAGGCCACGAAAAGCAGAGGCATCTATGCGCCACTACAGCACGTACTATACTGTCAACAGCAAAAGTTTGCGGGATGTGCGACCGCGTGGCAAAGCGACCCTCCTCCCCTTCCAGCGGTGAACCCCTGATGTCGAGACCGGCCCTTGCACGCATGCGCGCCCCTCCGATACTGCAAGCGTGCATGTTTCCGCGCTTCCTCTTTGCGCGCCGGCGATATGCCAACGTAGCCGCGAGGTAGCCCACTTGCGATATCCGACGTGGCGGCTTCGACGGGCATAACTTCGTTGAGTAGACAACGGAAATAAATTGTCCATTTTTGTCTTGCCGGTCTCCTTCTATATAGCACGTCTTGTGCCACGTTCTTCTGCGGCAGAATGCACCGTTCGTAAAAAGAAGTAAACGACTAAAATTGGCCACGAGAAGGTGCAGCCCAGAAAAAGAAAAATGACATGTTGCGTTCCCCACCGGGCCGGCCCAATGCGTCGGCGCTCGTGACTCGACAAAAGGCGGCCGCAAGTTCCTGCTTCAAAGCACGTTTCACACAGTTTCGCCCGTCGAAGCCGCGACAGCGCATATCGCAAGAGGGCTACCTCGCTGCTACATTCGTATATCGAAGGCGCGCAAGGCGGGAGCGCGGAAATATGCACGCTTGCAGTCTGGGAGGGAAGCGCATGCGTTTAGGCGTCGGTCTCGACACCAGGGGTCACCGCTAGAAGGGGAGGAGGGTCGCTTTGCCACGCGCTCGCACATCCGCAAACTTTTGCTGTTGACTGTACACCTCCAATGCAAAGCTGAAGTATCTTAGGACATTTTTTTTACATTGTAGACGAGCATTTTTCCTTATTTACCTACAAACAAGCCATTATAGTAATATTGAAAATGTTATCGCTGTCCTGAAATAAGGCAATAAATGTTGGTGGGCTTCGCTGTTTCCGATGTCGCTTCACGATGACATTCCACAGGCGGAACTAAGAGGTTTTTGACAAGATATTTTATATTCTCTGCCGAGGGCAGTGAAATTATATTTGGCTCTCGTGTTCACAACAGGCCCTTCTACAGACCAGCACTGTATTTTTAGTAATTTTGAAAAATGATTGAGCCCCCTGGAAATACACTCCATTTTATTCATTTTGAAGACTATTTATAATGGAGCCAACGGGAAAGGTTGCCAAGTTTTATTTATGAAGCCATAACCACCATATTGCACATAGTGAACTGAGTGAGCATTCCAAACAGTAAACACTTCAAAGTGTACTGATGGCATTCCTTCATAAAGCCCACCGACATTCCTTCGAGAGGGCAAGGGACGGTGGTATATAGCGAAAGCTTTCTTTGGCATAGTGTATAACTCACCAAAAAGGAGACGTAGAACAAAGCGACGATGAGGAGCAACACTCGTATTTTCGCAAGACATAAGAATGTGTCCACCAGCTTCTTGTTGCCCTGTATGGAAAATTCAAAAACTGATTTGAACCATTTGTTCAGCACATGATGGAAAATGACCGCACCATGACTTTGCAGCGTATTACTGGAATCAAACCCCACTATGTTGATACACCTTTCAAGAA
The DNA here is from genome assembly GCF_038994185.2 of Dermacentor albipictus. Classification (NCBI taxonomy): domain Eukaryota; kingdom Metazoa; phylum Arthropoda; class Arachnida; order Ixodida; family Ixodidae; genus Dermacentor; species Dermacentor albipictus. The sequence goes on along the minus strand of NC_091826.1, from coordinate 59,388,293 downwards.
TGGCTCACAAGACATGGCTAGAAAAGCGGTAAACCACACTGCTCGCACTTATTCAACATGGAAAGTTGCATGAAAAACAAAAGTGCCGCCATGAAATGTGGCATGAATGACACGAACAGTAGAAAGGAATGTAAATTGTCACAAATGTGAAATGACCGGAAAGCTTACAGTCCACACCATAGATCTTCCTTATTGAAGATTGTATAGCGACATATTCTGGCTGCTTGACTGCATAAACCCAAGCACTCTTTTAACCCCTCACTTTGAAACGCACTCAGGCGGCAAATACAAATACCTTAAATGCAGTAGCGGAATTTTCTATGGCGGCTTTGCATAAGCACCACTTAACGCCTGAAAAGTGCGATAGTCTCAACTTCATGCGAAAGGTCGCCACAAATTCGCTTCAAAGTTTGTACAGCCACACGCAGTTTCGGGTGTAATCAGTTTGTTTGCGAGCTCCAAACCACTTCTGAACGGTGGCACGTACACGCACACTTTCCGCAGAGAGCTGTGCACATGGTTCCAGTGTCCAGATTCGTCCTGCTTAGCTATCACATCCAGATTTAAAGGTCTTGATTCGTCATGCATGCAATAACAAAATAGCACTAGAGATGAGCAGCTGCTCCGCACCAATCCATTCGGGCTGCACGAAAAGGCACACACACTTAAAGAGACAGCCTCTTCGTGTGTACACCCCCATTTAGCCGCGTTCTATTCTCGCAATTCGCTTGGTGCAAACTTCATAGGACAACTGCTTAGTTTCAAAGCACACTAAAGAGAAACAATATATCAAGTTTGGGTGCTGAAGTTTTTATTTTTTTTCGTACTTGGGGTGCCACAGCGCAGTTAAACTTTTTCGAACTCATTAAATTTCGCGCTCATAACTTTTGGTCTAACAATGTGTTCTATCTAAACGGACAAAAAAAAAATTTGCTTCACCAAACGCCGTCTATATTTATGGCATAACGGTGCCAGGAAGCCTCTTTACACGGCTAGGGTAGCAATTATGTTGTTCTTTCCAAAAATATTTAATAATTCAGTTCTACTCTATCTTTGTCCAGCGTGTCCTCATTTGAAGACTCGCTGGGCGCAGCGACAGAGAAACGTAATACGTGCACTTTCGAAATCACACAAAAGTGCCGAAAAAGTTCTTACACTCACGGCGCCCACGAGCAGGATCAAGGCAATAATCACAGACACAACTGCCAAAATTGCACTTGTGATCGTCCCAGCGTTGTCTGCAAGGAAATAATAAAAGTACGTGCAAGAGTACCAGTGCCTCTGTTCGTTTCTTAGGCAGTGAGATTGCTACGCGAATGGCAGCAGTCCGCTGAAAATAATGATGCTGATCAATACAACAAAAACAAAACTGAGTCGCTGATATGAGCAACAACATTGAATCGAGCTAATGGCTGCTCACGTGTTTACCGTTATGCAGCTATTTGGAATGCTCCTGTGATTTAGGGCTTGTAGTAAAAAGCACCGAATCTGCGAAAATTTTTAAGCCAAGGCTAAATGGATGCGAAATATAACGTTCCCAGCATTGTGTCGTTTTACATCCTTTAAACCACAAATAGTCACGTCAATCTACACAAATCACCCTAAAAATCCGTTTACAACTGTGGATACGATGACGTCAAGCACGTGGAATTTCTCCACATTTAGGGATGGGAGTACACATTGAAATGTACAGGACGAATAGCGGTCTTCCGACTGACATGTAGCCAAAGGTAGCTGCGTGAGTCGAATTTTTAAAGTTTCGTTTTATTCAACAGACCTCCGAGATTCCTTCTGCTCTGGATTCTTTTGCGCCGACAGCGAATCTCATTGCCTGTTGGTGTTCTAGGTGTAGTACTTAAAGCTTATATAACCTCCTGACTTTATTTTGCTCCTTTGCTCCTTTGAGATGCACACGCTAGCATAGTCGGCTACAGTTCGGCCTGCTGTCGCGTCTAAAATATATACAGAAACCCGAGCGCTATTGATAGGGTTTGTATTTATATATAAATATATATATATATATATATATATATATATATATATATATATATATATATATATATATATATATATATATATATATATATATATATATAGATATCAGTAACACTCCATGACTTACCTAAACCCATCTGCCACTCAACCATAAAATTCCCAAGGTGGACTAGCTGCAAAAAGAAAGTAAGCATTCCTAATTTTAGCAGCTAGACTGAGAGACGCACACAGAAAATAACCTTATGGAATTCTACAATATTCCTTTGAAACTCCGTGCTCGTTCATGGACTTTATTAATTTGCAACTGCATTCTTGGTAGTGAATGGTATGGTAGGATTGCGACAACATTTTTTTTTACTATTTCGGTTAGGCGCCTGAAGTAAAACTTGTACTTGTGTAGAAAAACAGATCAACCCTTCATAATCTATATCACTAAAACAAGTTTTCTTTGCATTGTACGAAAGAAACAAAGGACAATATCACGTCGTGGGTTGCCATGTTTGCGCAGACGCTTGGAGTTTGATGTCATTTCGAGGAATGCAAAACACACTGCATTGTTGACCTTCGTCTTCTTTGACGACACAACAGCCTATGTCAATTGAGTATTTGTTTTTTCAAGCCTGGTGGCAATCATACAACTAAAGTGTTTTCGTACATAAGAAATTCAACGGCGTAAAATACATGCGGACAAAGAACGCATGCAACAAGATGGCTGCCTGCCCTAGTGCACCCGAAGCCTGTGTGGTCAATCTGCGTCCAACTTTCGCCGCTAATTTCCATGTGCATGACAAACCAACTCACTCAAACTGAAAATCCACTTTCATGAACTTTCGCAGGCCCCTGAGTTCACGTTCGCTGTTGACATATTACGTAATCAATAAAAAATTATTTCGAAAAGCAGTGTAGCCACACTGGAAGAATATAATATGCGGGAGGTGTCAGAAGGATGCAGTTAGAAACACATGAATAATCACGATGACCAGGCATTTAGTTTAAAAAAAAGGATTTTACTATTGGCCTACCGTTTGAAGTGGATTAGGGAGTCGGGGTATATCTTCGACTAGAGAGGCTGCATCATAGAGCAGTGTCTACAAAGGCATGAAATGAATAATTCCCTGGCGAAAGCAAAGAGAGAGTTATGGTCCCCGCGATGGTTCTATATACAAAACATTCAACGAAATTCCTCCTTGCAGTCGGCGATCATTTCCTGCAGAATGTTTGGGTTGCGTGCCATATCCCGGGTTTTCAATTCCCAAACTAGATGGTGTTGAGCTTAAGTGTCGCGGTCTCTCTGTAGTCGGGACAAGTGCCAAAGAGATACCCGATGCCTGCTCAGCAAACGGACCTCAATACACGCCTCTGAATGCGCCCCAGGCATGTCGTGGTCGCTCAGAAGTGCTCTATCCGAGCATGCTTAAGCATCTTCTGTATCCCATTCTCACTTTTCAATCAGATATTGTCCCTGGCAACGTCATACTTTCTCTCTGCCGGGCAAGATATGGATAACGCTGCTGATAGACGCCAGCGCCACTTTCCAATGATTTCATTAGACGGCATCCATTATGCTGTATCAGTGCTATTTTAGGAAATTTTCCACAGATCCAGGTGGTGTAGCGGTTCGGCAGAAAGGCGCCCCACGTTCAGTCTTCCTTTGTTTGTGCATTTTGTATTAAATCTTTCTACAATTCTTTTACGGTTTCACAAGAATATACCCAGAATTCCTAGGAACTTCAACTTTTTTCAAAGTAGCATGTGAGAAGTAAATCATATGGCCCTTGATAATGTAGAATCTGAAGTGAACCTACCATTCACACTCTTTTAGCGTTTCTTTATATTAAAAAATGGCGATTAGAAAGGTACTCAATGAGCACTTCGTCCCTGACCTAGGCAATTGCTTTAGACGTGGTTTTCTTCTATTTGCGGCATTGGTATACACTACGACTACTAGTTCTTGGTAGTCCTATATATGTTTCCTTATTTCTAGTGTCCACATTTTTTATAGGTAGTGCCTCGAGTCCGTACAAAACATTTTGTGCAATAAAACCAGTTTTGATACTGTTTTGATCTTTGCCAACTCGGTGCTTAGCACTCACAACGCGACGAAGCCATCTTTCGGAGTCTATTGACCGGCTGGAGTCAGTGCTACGGTGGTTCTATGCGTTTTTGAGGCCATCTGCGCAACGATGTCTCTTGCTTTGCGGTATTTGCTACAACTTTTCCTTGCTCTGCATGCGTGTCTACGGCAAGCTTATGCGCCGCTGAGCCAATGCAGCGCTTTCTCTTCGTCTCTGAGAGGCGAGGGAAGTTTTATTTTTCTTGGCGGAAGGAAGGAGATCGAATGCAGCAAGTATTTCGAAAGCTTCTTTCCTACTGACTAATTGCAGGTGATTAAGGCTGTCACATCGGTCAGAAACAAAACAGCACAATTACGGGACAGTGTAGCGGAAAGGAAGAAGATGAGGTGCTGAGTTAGGACAGAGCATCATATGGCCACCTGGACCAGAATGTTTTTGCATCACATCCCTCGCCTTTTGAGACAGTGGCTATTTTTTTCTAGGACAAAAGCTGATATATACGTATTGGTGTTTTCGCAGTATGTATTTGGGAGCATAGTGCTAGTGCGTGCGTGTGCGTTCATCTGCTGCGGTTACGCCTGCTATATATGGGCCTCAGTAGAGCTCAGCGGTGCTTTAATATATCCGGTGTTTTATAAAACATATTACTTGAGAGATTTACAACACTTGGGATTTCTAGCAGAGACGTACGAAAGACAACAGCGACGTAGATGGTATTAGATGGATTTGAAAACTGTAATCCAAGCTTCAATTCCCGAAATTTTGGCGTCCCCTCAGGCAGCACAGTAGACAAAAGTGTGAGAAACAGGATACGGCGTCGTCCTTCATGTCTTTCTATGCCCCGCGTTTCTGTTTTACTCTGCGTTTTGTCCACATAATCATCTAGGTTGTATGAATCAGTCACGGCTCAATCCTAAGAGCCATACTGGGTGAGCACCGATTTTAATCCATGCCACATGCCAAGTGGGATACAAGCAACGCCCTGCTCCACACATATACATCTTGTGAAGTTCACCAAGGCATTGGTCGGGGCAAGTTTGTCTTTCATACTGGCGACCTCGATATCAACTGAACTACAGGGAGAAAAGATAACACACGGTGCCATGTGTTGTCGTTTCTACATCTTTCCAGTATCATGTGAAGTCCATGCAATGCCTCATTCATGTGCTGTACATGCACTACGTGACAGAAAGAAGAAAGTTTTGTTGAGAGACTCCGGCAAGGGCCGTCTTCTTTTTTTTCTTCGGATGTTACATAGGCCCTCCTGTGTCGCGGAGGAATACCGTGGTTAGCCTTCAACGCGGTGAATGTGCGCCAAAGGCGCGGGGATACACCCAGGTAAGTAGTGGCTCAACCATCCAGCTGGAGGGCGCGGAAGAAGGAATGTGATGAGGGGCGAGAATATAGGCAAGGGGACCGAAAGTGCTTGCTCGTGGGCTATCCTAGTACGTTTGGATGATGCTCGTAGGCTGCCGACAGACTTGGAGTGTAGGATGACATGCTCTGTGTTCGGTTCGGCAAATTATATCCTCATTTACCAATGTCTACGTCTGTCCCTGTCCAATAAGAGTGCCATGTGCGAGTGTGAACGAAACTGGCGATGGAGGAAAAAGTCTGCGGGCATTCACAGGCCTCTGTGAGCCGAGCGCTATGTTGGTTGCGGTGCTCGCCGCTAATTGCTCTTAGAGAATATGTTGCTGGCCATGTGATCGTATTGTCCGGTGTAAAGGGGCCGCTATGAAAGGCCTTCTCATTTGCCTACAGGCCCTGATGGCCAGCGAGCCATTCCGGTAGTAGCTGGTCTTGCAGATGGGACAATGCATGGTCAGATACTTCGTTAAGCGCGAAGGCCCGAAGCTCGCTCTAACCATCGATCCTGACGCTGATGTCGACAGGGTGTTCATATAGACAAACAGCATCTGATATAGCCCAAGTTTCGGCTTTCGTTGCTGATATCACCACGATCCAATGCTTTTTCGATGTTGATAGAGGCTTGACAACTGCCGTTTTTGTAGTCTCCAGTGTGTCAGCGGCGTCCACGTAAGACAGGTCATAGGCTGGGGTGGATAGCTGTCTGGCTCTGGCCTTGCTTCTTCAGTGATTCCGCTTGAGTCCATGCTCCGAGGAAGGGGAAGTATTTCAATGACAGCTACCGACTCTAAAGGTGGCGGCACGTCTTGGCTCCAATGGAGGCAAGTACGGAGTCGTATCTAAACAGTTCCCACGATTTTCTGGCGCAGGATGGACGCTATTAGCCCGATCTCTTGAGTCTCGTGATGTGCTTGCATTTTCTCTTCTAGAATGTTATGGCCGCATTCCGCACTCCACCGGTAGAACGTAGAAGGGTATTCCCATTTTGAAACAAGAAAGACTCAGCGCCCGTTCTTTCGCCTTCTGGGTTCCTAAACGCCAATTCTCTGCCTCTCCCAGTGCTTCCGAACGCGCCGCATGGCATATTCTCAATATTTCATCATTGTGATGGCGTCTGTCGCATCTCCTACATGCAAAATCGCATGTGCCGCCAGTTTCCTTTTTTTCACGTCCTTGTGTTATAACGCTACCTAATGAGGGTGGGATTTCTCACACCTACTCACCCAACTTCCTGCACTTTTGCCTATGGGCTGCTTCTTCATATACAACACGAAAAACCCAAAGTGAATCGGCTGTTTTCCTCACCTACGAGTAATGGTACCTATTCCAACTGCAATTAAGCAAATGTGCCACAAGCTGTGTTGTCCTTGGCACGTTGAGAAAGAAGACTCGTACTGCGACTACGACATAGCCTGTGTTTCTGGCTAACATTGCAGTGCCTCTAACAGTGTTAATGGTCTTGATGATAAACCTCGTTATATTTGTTCTAAAACCTGGGATAACCCCTGCCCATTCTTGGAGCTTAGAACTCAGACGCTTTCCACCAGATCTTGAAACTGCATGACCGCCGGCGCAAGCGGTCAATCTCGGCCCACGGCTGCAGCCCCTGTCATTTACGCCGCTGTGCCCGGTCAGAAAAATCCTGCCACTTTCGGCTGGACCGGGGTAGACAATGTGACAGACTGGCTCTCTTCGTATGCACCTCGTTGTACGATAAATGTGAGCCTATACAACCTGACCCCGACGCATTCCCGCGCCGTTTCCTTCCAACTAACCTTACAGTATGCTCTTCTGTACACGCACAAAGTGGCTATGCCTGTTCTTCATCCATCTCTTTCTTTAGCTGCCGACGCTTTGTCTTCTTGCGCTTTCAAATACACTGCTCAGAAACAAATTCAAGCCAAAGCGATCTAACGGACCTATGCACCTAGCTAGTGCCAATGACCCCTCGTCCTTCTTTCGCTCTGTGAGCAGGCTCTAGCTGATAATCGATCGAGCCTCAGCACTGGCCGCACATAAACAGGACGTTGATATTCGCCTGGCTGGTTCCCACTGCGCCTCCCGATCTTTGCTTTCTTTCGCGACTTGCACCAGCTGGAATTCCACCTATTTACGAAATCGATACGCGTACTGGATATGTAACTCTGAAGGCCGTGAACTTCTTGTGAATGCTTCCGCGTCAGAAGATTTTAGATACGCTGCACTTCTCGTTCCGTCCGCAATAGAGTGCTTCCCTGCCCGTTTCAGATAGAAGCCGCGATCTTGTGCTTAACTGCAAAAGGTTAGAGGCATTCACTTCCTTCTGCGAGTAATGTGGCGAGATTCAGTGCTGCTTCGACGATAGTAGCAGGGAAATCGACGCCGCCTATTGTCACATAAACCTAAACAGGTAGCTCAGGAAAGGTTTATAGAATATTTACGTGCGATTTTTATGCACAATTCATGGACAGCATCTACCCTTGTTGTCATACTGTCCTTTTTGTTTGTTGTGTACATACCATCCACAGTCAACCCGTTTGAAATCCCTGAATAATAGATTGAAAGAGAAACGCTGAATATTTTATTGGGTGTAAGCCCCGAATATTCAAGGTATAACGGCGCCACCTCTTCAACGAGTACAAAAAAAAAACAAGGAACACAGACAATGAAAAGCGTTGCCTTTAAACTGGTACTCTTTATCCTCCTCGTTTAAGAAGTCGCGCTTTTATACATCGCATCATGCAGGACCAACATTTGACGTTACTGAGGCCCGAAGACGTCACCTGAGCCGAGCAGCAAGGCCACTCGTATATAAACGCGCACAGTTTACGAGACGTATACAGACTTCCTAAGGTATGATTCGTGACTTTCATTACTGGGTCCGAACTTCCATTAGTTTTGAACCAGTCATTTGCACTTATGTTTTGTCTCTGCGTGTTTCTTCAAGCTGGTCCAAGTGCAAATGCGTTGTCACCATGGGGGTCTTTCATTGCGCTCTAGCCCGCAGTCCTTCCTAACAAGAGGTTACGCATGCTTACAGCACGAGTTGAATGCGACTTACGAGGCAAACGACGGCCAGCACGGTCACGGAGAACGCAGTGTCGCACAGGCACATTTTTTCGCCAGTACTCTGAAGCTTGATCCCTGAAATAAAGAACGAAAGAAAACCCCAACGACTCCCTCTGTTCTTGCCTCACTCACTGCAACAGCAGTAAGAAAAAAATATATATATATATACATACATACATATATATATATATATATATATATATATATATATATATATATATATATATATATATATATATATATATATATATATATATATGTATATATATATAAATATATGTATATATATATCGCAGCTACAATGCAACTCGTCCATTCACCTTTGGGTCGAAGCTTTGTTGAAGCACTATATAGATACTTAAATACTATCCAGGGAGTAAAACGCTTGCTTGGGCTAGTTGGTTCATGCTTGAATTAGTAAAGGCAAGGCACAAAAGACCAGGACTCAAGAAGAATACAAACGACAGGACCGGCCCACTCAGGCTTGAGTATTTTGCATACGCACCCAGCGTGCCCAGAAGATAGTTCCAAGACGCCGTAGACCGACTGAACAGGTGCCTTTGGAAGTACAGCCAATCTTCGGCATCTTGGAACCATCTTCTGGGCACGTCAGGCGCGTATGCAAAATATTCAAGTCCGAGTGGCACCGGTCCTGTCGTTTGTGTTCTTCTTGAATCCTGGTCTTCTGCGCCTTGCCTTTACTACTTGTCCAGGGAGAAATGTTGCTTGCAAATGTTCCTTTTCGTTCGGAAAAGCACTGAGGACCAGTTCACAATTTCTCCTGTTACAGATTTTTGTGTCATTTGGCTTCTCGAGAACTAGCACGTTACAGTTCCTCTTCTGCACAGTGTTCTGCAGCACAGCAATTGCCTGAGTAAATGTCAAAACGCCTAGATGCTGAGATCCCACTAAGTGACCCACGTTAACCGTGCGACCACGGATTAGATTAACTGAAGGATTGACCTAGTTTTTTTTACACCAGCTGCGGGACCGGCCTGCTGTTTATTTTACCAAGCGCTAGATCAACCTACCTCGCTGTTACACTCTCCAGTAACGGCGCCCTCCTCTAGCGAGTAACTAACCAAGCAAACGCCTCAAACCACGTGGAGGAATTCACAGAAAGCCATCCTTTAATCAATACCTTGATGCGCTTGAAGGCGTAAGACCTGAGGGGAATTCATAGAAAGCCTTGCTTTTAGAAAGGACACTATGCGTGTGAACGTGTACAATTATTGTGGTAAGATTACTTAGGTATTCTGCTGTTTCATTTCGTAATGCCGTACAAAACAAACACTGTGACTGTCACACCTGTATCGTTGTGACAGACTAGAATATGCGCAAATTCATCAAATACTATTCAGAAAAGCTATTCAGCAGTCATCAAAATCCAGGAGGATGTTTAAGCAGCAGTAATTGACCGTGTCAAGTTGAATGAACAAAGACACCCAAGAGCGCGTACCAGATTCTCGGTCACATCTTGTGGCTTGTGCAATAAACACATGGACGAGAAGTAAAGGCATGGGGCGCGATCGGAGACATTTTGTTCGATACGCGTTCTGTTCAGTTGCTGCAACGTCACAAAGTTGCAGTATGCAAAATTTGTGACAGCGGGGCGGAGAGAGCAGCCAATCAGGATGCGGTGACCTCCCCGGAAGTTTACCTCCGTCGTTTGTCGTCTGCTTGCAAACAGTATACTACAAAGCCAAATGTTTCTCGTCTTCCAATTGAATGAAATCTTTATCTGAAAAAAAATGTATTTTTTTTCTTCTCAAGCCCAAACACGTTTTCAAATAGTAGTACGTGTGGCTACTACAACTCATAGTTATTAGGTTCTTTGTGTCGTACCTTGGTGGTATCGCGCACAGCGAGAAGGAAAAAGAAAAAAAAAAACGACGGGAAGAGTGGCGCACTTTTCAAGAGGCAGTGACAACATCCCAGTGGCTCGCTGGCACCGATGATGTTGTCACTTTCTCTGTACAACCAACGAATTATTTGTTTCGAGAAACAAAAACGACGCCGGAATTCACTTTCTGCCATTTCTTCAAACGCGTTTCGCACCGCCACCCGCTCTCCTCCGTCCTCTCGAAACGCCAGCGCAACAACTAAAGTTTCCAACGGAAGCGCCATTTTCTAGAAATAAACTATGGATTGGATTCAAACGTGCCATTCCGCAGCCGGAAAGGCCGCCTGTTGGATCCAATCCAATCCACCAGACGCGCCATGCGAAGCCGTATGATCGCTCCAAACTTCTCAACTCCCGTCGCGTTCGGACGAAATGCTCGGTGGGCGGATGATTGAAAGGAGCGTGTCGTCGTTTTGACGTCACCAAAAACGGGATGGCGCCCCGCGGCTGGCGACGTCGGCGCGGAGTAGGCCAATCGCGCGCGCCGGTAACCCAACGAACGCACCGAACAACCATCTCCGATCGCACCCATGGAAGACACATTTCCTTCTCGTGCGTGCGGTTATTGCGTAACTCAAAGTATGAATTGTTAGCAACTCGCAAAGCTTTTACTTCTGCTGCTTTGTCGGTCACATAGAGTGCCCGCTCTTTTTTAACATATCACTACCTAATCTATGAACTACTTCTCTCTTCTCCATTGATAGTCGGGGGAGCTGTGGCGAAAGGAGGGAGGGGGGGGCGTTAAGCTATATAAAGGTGTCTATAAAAGCGAGTCCTTCCCAAAGACACGTCGCTTTGTTGAAGCAAGGTGTTATTAATTATGTTGGTTGGTCGCTAGCGCATCCACTACAGGGCTAAGCGCCGTGCACGATATACGACTAGAGTTGGAGAAAGATGAGAAAGATGCTCGCCATTTGATAGTGGCTGTGTGCTGACAGAAGCTCAAATAATTTCTTTGCGTGTACACCAGCCAGTGGATCACCTAAGAAAGGAGCATCTCTGGCTGGCGCCAACGCTTCAGCACTGATGATCTCTGCTAGCCTCTCTTGCTCCGTGAAGCTCTTACCCTACAATGTCCCTAAAATCAGCCAGAAGTATCAGCGCACAGAAGATTACGCCTTCCCATTAAAGGGAAGCTGAAAGCTTTTCCAGAAAAAATGAGTGAAGGGCCGTACGTCGTGGTTTTTAACCCTCTGCATTCGAATATCGCATCGAAATTTTCAGCGTTTCAAGATACAGAGCACAAAGATACCGTTGCCGATGTTCAATCGCCTTTTGCGCACGCCACCATGGGAGGTATGTAGATTTTCAAACGGCTTAGAGCGGACTCCTTCTTTCACGTTCAATGAAATCCTGACTGTAATCGCTCGCCCTGGACGAGACTCGCGTAACATAATCAGAGGAGGAAATAACCGCATGTCTACTCACCGGTAATGGCAGAAGTAGTAGTAGAACCTTCCTGACTGGTGCACCGCACTTCAACCGCCTTCGGTCGTTGTCTTCGTCCGCACGAGCTTCACGTGAGCTCCCCACAACGGTGTTGTTGTTGTTGTTGTTGTTGTCCTTAGTGGCCGTGGCACATACCCACAGTGGGGGATTGGCCAAGAATCGGGCGGTTTAATTAGGTGCCTAAAAATAATAATGATAACAAGGGAGTTAACAATTTGGGCGTGTGAGTTTAAAAGTAAACGTTTTGTGTTTGGAGAAAAAAGGAAATAATCAGATCAAAACCGGGTATAAGATAATAATAATAATAACAATAATAATCAATAAAAGATAAGAAAGCCACAACGCTGCCACCTACAGTGAAAGTATTTCTTATCTAATGTTTCCATCATAAAGTACATTTGTTAATTTTTGCGCTAAATCATAGTCAAAGCTATCCTGCTAAATCCCACAAGAAATTCTGACAATCATCATAGTGCCGAAAAATTTTGTTATAAAACTTATTCGTTTGAACCGGGTTTCGTTTCGGTACCAAGAATGTGGGCGCGTCATGACGGCAAGATATGCAGGCTCGGCCTATTCCTGCGTTTGAGGCATCTTCTAAACATGGCCGCATTAGGATAATACGCATGGAACATTGTTGTTTATTAAAACGAAGCTTTGTTTGTGCAGCTCATAGTTAAAAGAAATTACAGCTAAGCTCATCTCTCGATGTCTGTCGATGGTACTGCAGTTAGCATTCGAACAATGTAGCGAGTGAGTGAGTAAAAACTTTATTGCATATAAATAAAATAAGGCACAATCCTTGGGGCCCCACTGGCACGAGCGGCTCGCTGGACCTGGTCCAGAAGAGCTAATTGGCTCTCACGAGCCTCGTAGTGATCAACTAGGTCAAACCGAGCAATGTATCTCACTGCCTATTCCTCATTAGCGGATATTGGAGTAATATAGGGCTGTCTGTGTCAGGAGGCCTCCTGGGACACTACCATGCGATGTGTTTTAGTGTGGGCGTGTCTGTGCACCACGAGCACTCGTCACTGAACCTCGTGGGGTGTATTCTGCGTAGGCGGTGCAGGTTAGAGTATGTATTCATCTGAAAACGATGCCAGTCGCGCTCCTTTTTGCTGTTTAAATCTGAGTGAGGATGTCCAAGTCATCTCCGCTCCTGCCTTTGCTGTAGGAGGATGTCCGGAGAATTCGGTGCAAGGTCGTCGCTAGGCTATGCCATTGCGCCGACGTTTATTCCTCGAGTTATAAAGGCCTGCCCTCCTGTTTCCTGCCATTCTCTGGTGTATTTCGGAATTCACGTTTATTTACCATCTGTAGTTCTGTTATTACGGTATCCTCTCACTTTGCTATCACACTAGCTTGCCAAGGTCTCGTATCGGCAAGGCGGTGCGACTACGACTGTATGACGATGGAATGACAAAGAAGCAATGACGTCGATGGAAAGGCACAGAAAGTACAACGACGACACGAGGGCAACGTGATGACCGCGAGGGCATGACGTCGATGGCGTTGCGACTTCAGTACGTCGAAAACGGGATGACGAAGCTGGATTGTTGACATGGCATTACCGCGAAGGCATGGCGACGATGACATGAATACGAATGCGTGATAACGACTGTCTGACGCCGAATGACGAAGAATGATTGCTGTCGATCGACCAGCGAACGACAATGGCCTAGCCTTGCTGAAGTGACGAGGATTGCAAAGCGACAGCGTGACGACTATCGCACGACGACTGTTGTTTGAAAACGATAGCGTGTCCACGACGTCACGATGGGAATCCCGTGGCTAAGGTAGAATAAGACGACAGAACGACGCCGATGTCACCCCGACGACGTCATCAAAATGACGACTACTGTATGGCGACAACACAATGACGACGATGGCAGGTGATTACAATGGGGTGAAGAGGAGTGTATGATGTCAACGACAAGATGACGAAGGAATGATGAGAGTCGTATGACGAAGCTCCAGTGACGACGACGGCATCACCCCGCCAGCATGAGGACAGCGCTATGACTGAGGAAGAATGATACCGGCTGTCTAGCTACGACGCGATGACAGCCACGGTATGACAACCGTAGTATAGTTACGATTGAATAGCGACAGTATGATTACGATAGATGGCCCTTCAAAGATTTCTAGAAGCGAGCGATATGCTCGGAAAGCATTGAGTAGAGCGTTTAAATGTGATAGGGCATTGTATCTTTTTCTTTTACCTCCCTTCGGCCAATACGATGCTTGGTATTTTGTACCTTCGTAGGAGCATAATCCGCGATTTCTTGCGTGCCCTGATTTTCGTCTACCTAAGTGACTGGACTTTGTGTTTACTTTAGTGCCCACATGGGACTGTACTGTGTTTCTGCGTACCTTAGTTGACTTTCAGTTTTGACTGGACATTGTTTCTTTGCGATTTGAGTTTTCCTACACTTAGAGTGGGACATGAGTGTACTTAGGTTACCGGAATTTGTGTTATGATTTCACCATTTCTATTGTGATTTATTCTTTTTTTAAATCACTATGTGAAAAGGATTAGCCGGCGTCAATTAAAGCAGACATCTACTAAATACCATAGAGTTAAAAAAAACATGACAATGACCTAGGCCAATAGAGCGATGAAGCCCGTATCGCGACCACCGCATGGCGACAATGGTTTGACGACGACTGTGACAACGACGGCACAGTCACGCCGGCGTGACGAGCATCGGATGACGAAGTTAAAATGACGACGATGAAACGAGCTCGATGAAATCACGACGACTGTGTGAGAACGACGCAATGACGACGATGGTTTCACAACTGTATGACAACATTGTGGTAAAGACGAGTATATGATGACAATGGTGTGACAACGACTGTATCGTAAAGACAGTATGATGACGATGGCGTGACAGCGACGGCATGGGGACAATCGGATGGCGAGGCTGGAGCGACGATGACAAAACAACCACAACGGCACCATGACGGTGGTTTGACAACGAATGCATGCAGACTGTACGACGACATAATGACGACGGCATGTACCGCATGGTGAGAGTTATATGACAAAGCTGGAATGACGACGTTGCTTTGATAACGAGGCAAATCGATGACAAGCACATATCTAGCGGTGCAAGTTAATATACAAGTTGGGTTGCTGTGTCGGCGTGGATACACGTCGATCACGCCTTCGAAGGCGTAACGTCGACGGCGTGACGACAGTCTAATAACGAAGTTATAACGACGACAACGGAACGACCACGACGGAATCACGAGCACAAGCCCAATGGCCCAAGCAGGTAGACAACTTGGTACACTTGGTTGGTGGAAGAGTACACATAGGTACGTGGGCACACATGCACAGGTATACCACATGTCCCGCATGTGCCTAAATATCAAAACATTCTAGCAGCATCGGAAACTTCTGGCTCAAAGAGCACTGCTCAGGAGGGACAGTAAAAATGACGTAGATGTAAGTCCTTGGGAAATACTGACATGTATCCACTGGGGGAGGGGGGGGGGGTACTCTCCAAGAATCGGATAGGTTAAAGAATGAGAGAGAAATAAACTTTATTGCTAGACCGGGCTTCTTGAGCCCAAAGATGGGTGGCCACCTCAGCCTAGGTACCCATGACTCGCTGCCGCCGCCCGAGCCCTGTTCACCAACCATAACTGGTTGTCAGGGTGTTGCGTCACCAGCAGAGCCTCCTACTGGTCTTCCGATTCTTCCTCTGAATCCGCTTTTTCCTGCATGTTATCGTCTGGTGGCGGTGATGAGGGTGGTACTTCTCGGTTATTCCTGCACGCCAGCACCATATGGCGCAAAGTGGTTAAAGTACAAAATAACAGGACGAACTTTGATAATGGCCAAATTAGAATCGAAAGATGGATTGCAGAGACTGCATTATTTTACGAAAAAAATATTACTATAACCATGACAATGAAACAATTGAAATTCCATTTTGGTGAAGGAAATATCAGCTTAAAATTTCAAATTTAGAGTCTAAATCTCATTGATGCTAAAGGAAAATCTTGGACGGCAGCGTTAACCTTCCCGTCGCTTTGAACAAGAGCAGGGGCAAGAGTGGAACAGCCAATTTTGAATAGTTAAATCTAATGCAAGGAGGCTGAGTAGTTTTTCTAAAGTTCTTTTCTTAAGCTAATAAGTTGTCGACAAGAAATTGTAAATATTTTGAGGGATCACATCCTCCCCAACGATATGACAAATAGATGAGAGGGCCAAACCAGTCCTGCGTAAGTAAGGTCTTACAGAAGGCATGCGACAGCGTAACCTAATAATAGCTACGTCGATGTTTCTCGTAGGACATAGATTACTTTCCCAGTGCAACAATACGTGTTTAAAATAAAAAAATGTCATAGATACAGAAAATTCTCGGAGCACTATTTCGCAGCCTGCGAAACCTTGCAGCTATCATACCGGCTGACTTATGGAATATTTTAATGGCTGGGCCAGCTATCGCGCCTTCACCTATAAATAAGCTATTTCCTTTAAAACTAGGCGTGTATACCCAGGTACACAGGCTAAATATATATTATTTCAGTGTTCGCGTACTAATAAGTTAAGCACTTTCATAAACCTTATTAGGTAATGTCAGCGAAGTAGACAAGGACAAAAAAAACAGTTACAATGCTTCTTGGCCAATACCCCATAGTGGGTTTGCGCCACTGTCTGGGATACAAGACAAGACAAGACTACACCACTGACAATGTAATAGCTACTGAAGCTTCTGTGTGCAACGAAAAGGAAAAAGTGGGATCTTCTCTGAATCTCTTGAATTGTGTTACTTCCTTCACCTTCCCGACTTAACACGCCTATTTCACGCAGAATGCGAAGTCAGAGCTCCTCTTCTACAAACCACTGAGAAGCGGTCCCAAGCCAAAGAACGAAATCAGAGACGCACACTCCATTACTCTCAGAACAAATGACGGGGGAACCATTCCACACGTCAGCAAAATCAGAGTCCTTGCGATGCTCATTGAGAGCAACGGCTCTAACGCCACGACAGTGGAGAAGATCGTGACAAAGTCGAATAATGCCTTTAATCTCATACGACGCGTAGCAAACAGACAACACGGCCTTAAGGAAGAAAATCTCCTCAAGCTAACACACGCCTTTGCGCTATGCCACTTCATCTACGAGGTGGCCATGCACAGATGGAAGGTAGCGGTGAAGGACAAACTCAGTGTACCACTGAGGAAGCTTGCCAAACTAGCGCTAGGAATCCCCAAGAACACCGAGACAGAGCTCCTGCTGCAACTGGGGGTACACAATACACTTGAATAAATCGCCGAAGCTCAAGAAAGGGCTCAATGGACAAGAATCTCTGGAACCAAACCAGGTAGAGAAATCCTAGCTAAACTAGGTCATGACCCACCAGTAATAGAAAATCTATATCAAAGCGTTCCGACGGACACACGCCACTCCTACATGGTTCACCCACTCCCGCGGAACATGAACCCCGCGCACCATCAACCCAGAAGGCTGACACGCGGATCGTTCATCCTGCGCGAAATACGTGATAAGAAGATCTTAGCCTGTTTCGTAGACGCGGCACAGTACCCGACCAGGTAGGCCTTCGTTGCCACCAGGATCAATAAGCAAGGTCAAGTCACAACCGCTGTCACAGTC
This sequence comes from Dermacentor albipictus, assembly GCF_038994185.2. Classification (NCBI taxonomy): domain Eukaryota; kingdom Metazoa; phylum Arthropoda; class Arachnida; order Ixodida; family Ixodidae; genus Dermacentor; species Dermacentor albipictus. The sequence continues at coordinate 59,370,817 of NC_091826.1, read as the reverse complement.
CAGACCCACAAGTCCGAGATAGCAGAACAGGTCGCCATCGAACTCGCGCTCTCAGACCCGACCACCACCCACGTCTACAGCGATTCACGCTCGGACGTCAAAGCCTTTCAGAAAGGAGCAATTGCAAGCCACGCTCTACAAATAATTAATAGATCCGCACCGCTGCAGCATTACACCATCTGCTAGTTGCCGGCACACCTCGGAGATATCGAGGACGCCCCTTGCTTCACTATGGAGAGTGCTTCTATCATGATATCTACGTTCGATTGACGTTCTTTAGACACACACGCCAAAATCAATAAAGAAGAAGACATAGCTGTAGTTCAAACGTCGTTAAACATGGAAGTTCACCTAATACGGCGAGCCACTAAGGCAGCCCAGGTGGAGTTCGGTAGGCCTACCGTATATATGCAACGTGTCCAATAGATTTTTTCTCTTGAGGAAAGGGCGTTAACATTCTCCAGAAGCACTTGCATTCTTCTTTACCACACACTGTGAAGGCTGAGGACCATGAATGTGTTGTAGGAGACAGCGTCCTCATTGTCTAGAGTCAAGGATCCAGTTCCGTGCGGTGTTACGGGAAGTTCTTTTTCTAGAGTACAGTGCACGTGACTCTTGTGTAGAGCGCGGTAACGGTGGCCACCCGGGCGTTCTGGCAAAAGCCAGCGACGTCTCACGGTGGATGCTGGGCTCGAGATTAAGAAGTCTCTGGGCGCGTTCGGCCGACGCACCTAATCTCGGGCCCAGCCACTACCGTTAGACGTCGCCGGGTGGCTCCGGAGCATCCCTGGTGGAAGGCGTTCGCACGCTCTACGCAAGGGTGGCAGGCACTGAACGTCCCAAAGAAACAGTGGATCCGAGCCACCTGTGAATGCGAGTTCTCTAGTTCACGAGATTTTTTGCCCAGGACGCAGTTGACTGTAGCTGCCGCAAAGGAACCTTTTATCCTCTAGCCATGTTTTGTCCTGTAGCGTACCAACATGCGGTTTGAACAAAGACTGCCTTGTTCAAAAGAATGTTGAAAGAAACCGAAGTAACAGTTTCAACAATCTTCCTATAATTTAAAAAGTATTGAAATAGAGATAGTGCCTTCTTTCAAATCACTTAACGAGTATTTCTCTAAAACAATGTCATGGGATCGCCAAATACTTCGTTAATAGGTTGTCCAGAGCAATAGATAATATGCATTGCCATTGGAATTATTAGACTACATTCATAATTATGATTTCATATAATTCAATGCCTATGTTTAGTTCAGTACGGAACTCGTGTCTGGGGAACATGTTAATCGGAGATCTGCAGAAACTGACAGTATTTTAATAAGTATCAATACGCCTTGCCTCCCAGGCACCGCTGCTTTGTTTTCAGAGCTTGTAGCTATATAAATTGAATCCTTGTATTAAGCAATAGGCTTTCTCGCCTATAAAGAATTGGAAAAATTAAAAATGAGCACACATTAAAAAACTGGCATCCTTGCAGCAGCATGTGTGATTTATAACTTGCGTCAGCTAGAACCTTGCAATGTCAAAACGAGCAGAAGACCAAATGCTCCAAATGCCACAGTTTTGTTGTCGGACACTGCTAAATAGAATACACAAAGAGAATGGTCTCAATGTATCTATTCGTCCTGTGAAAAATCAACGCGATATATTTGTGTGATCATGTTTGCTGTCGTGACAAGTGCATGTTACTTTCCTTTTTTTCTTTGTTTCATCACTATGCATTTTCCCTCGTACAGCTGTGCGAAATATTTCCACAATAACTTTGTTAATAATTCGCAGTGCGGCTCCTTCTTTTAGTATAAGAAACTATTCATTATGTATAATGTAGGCTTTTGCTTAACCACTATGAAGCTGTCCAGTGTATCAGGAGGCCAGGTACCCCTCAAGCGCAGCTTTTTGCCTGGTCATCCTCGCAATCTTGTTGCAGAATAAACTTAATCCTATTAATTTCATAAAGTATCGTGTCACGCACGCTCTGGGAAACAAACACTTCTAACTCGATGAGCGCGGACACTCGCTGTCAAAACGCTGGCCTGAGGAAGAGTGGCAGCAGCAGCGAGCGAATAGATGACCGCCCTGCCTTTCGCTTGAACGCGAACCAATGGGCGAGGACACAGCACACACGGAGCTATGAGCCCCTGCCGCAGCTAGAGTCTGTACTCATGGCAGAACGCTTTCAAGATAGGGACCGCGCGAATTACCCATCGCAGATCGCTTTCTATAGATAAGGCCCGCGTGGCCGCGCTCAGCCATGTCATACGCAGCCGCCGCCGGAGTAGAACGCCCGTCTCCTCCCTCCGGTGCTTTGCGCGCGGTGAAAGACGGCGTGCTTCCTCGCCGCCTGCCTTCCTTGCACGCGCTAGATCAAGCCAGCATCCTCAGCTAACCCTCTCACGCTTTCACTCGCACCTACAGGACACGGTCCGCGACCGCAATATCATCGCACTTGTACTTTATACGGAACATCGCGGTGACGGCAACTGCGCAAGTACGTCTACTTTGCCCGTATAATTGATATCGCAATAAAACTGTCAACACGCGAATTCATTTGTGGTTGCTGACCTGACGCTCAATCGCTGCCGAGGACGACGAGAACACTGTTGCAGTTCTTAAGGTCAACAGATCTGCAAAAGCGGTTGTAGCCTGAACTAATGTTTGTAGTGCTACAACTGCTATTTGGCGACGCGAGTTGTGGCTGTGATTGTGTGCCCATGCTGCCTTTATGACTCTATTGTTTCTTTCTCCTTACCGCCCCCTATCTTCTATTCCCCATGTAGGTTTGCAAACAGAATCTTTCTTTCTGGTTAGCCCCCTGCCTTTCCTCTTTATTTCTCTCGAGTTACGTGCTGTGGATGAACCCGATTATTTGAGGATAGATAAAATAAACTTAATTTTCCAACGGATTAGGTGATCTACCCGCCCCCCGCCACGCAAGTCGGGGGGCGAGTGCCGCCCCCTCAGATGCAGGCTGGGAGGTCTTGGGTCCCAGCCGCCTCTTGAGCGAGTTGGACGAGCCGGAGCTGGAGCTCAGAGTCCGAGCTGCGCAGCAGGATCTTCCAGGTGTCTCTACTACCTATGTTGTGCATTCCCCCGGGAGAGTGCGGACCTTCCCATATTATGTGGTCGAGGGTCCCTCTCGCCCCACAAAGATTACACCTATAGCTCCTGGCCTCGGGGAACATGTAGTTCGCCATAACGGGGTGCGGATACGTATGAGTTTGTAGTCGTCTCCACGCGACTGCTTGTCTGTTGTTTAATTTTGGATCTGGCGGGGGTACCAGTCTACCAGCCAATCTATCATGCTGCGTGATCTCCCCATATTTTAGCATGCGCTCTCCTCTCCCTCGCTCATCGAGAGGCTCCATAGCGGCTCGGTGGTAGAGATCTCGAGCCAGCTCATGGGCCGCCTCGTTGCCGGGGATGGCTTCGTGCACCGGAGTATTCAACTTTCCCTGGCCTAGGATTCTGGCCGCTAAGGGCGAGATCCTTCCCTTGCTAAAAATTTGTATGGCAGTTGAGAAGAAGCAAGCAACCGAAAATCAGACAGGTGTATACACTGTGGGAGTATGCTGCTGCTGTTGTAAATGAATTCAGAGCCGAAGGAATACCTGGTCAACTGCCTTTCTTTCTCTTCGTACCAAGCCAACTTTGATTTGTGCCGTATTAGGTTCGCCTTATTCCTTCGTTCGCATGTATTTATTCTTTCCAATATATTTCTTTGGACCATAGCATCCTTACCAAGCATTTGCATCTCCTCTCTCACATTTGGAACTTTTTTCTAAAATATCCGCTTGTTTAACCAAAGACCCATAATGGGTATATGCCACTACCTGAAAGACTATAATACAGCTACATCTATATTTTGCATTTTCATAATAAATCAAGTCTCGAATGTCATATCTATAAGCTTAAACACTACGGTGATGTCACAACATAAAGAACAATTTTCGCGGAGGGTACCAATGAGCGTTAATGTGATGGCATTGCTCATAGGTAAAAATACAGCAATACTGAATACGTTTATTGTCAATACACCCATGTATGGGCCGATTTGCAGATGCGGCAAAAACAGCAGAAACAGACCGAGGGAGGTTACCATAGCGCCGTGATGCATGCACTTCGCGGGTGCCGAAGGAAAACATGGTTCGTATAAACATGTAATACATCGTTTTAGACGCTCTGATAATGGTTATGATGTTTTCTTCAGTTTAATATGCTCGGTGCTTCATTTACCGCGAGAAATGCAAGTACATATTATGACGTAAACATCGAACCTAGAAATATTTTCACTATAGATGGCAGCGCTGTGATAAGCTCACGTGGAGCCCGGATAGAAGAAGATAACGAAGATCGAAGGCGGTTGATGAGCAGCAGTGCCTGGAGAAGCCAGCAGTCAAGCACGCAGCACAACGGTAAGTCATCGTACGCCAAGTTTCTGCTTTGATTACTGACGACCGGACGATAGGCCGCTGTCCGTGCAGGCGCTACTCGAACAGCATTCCAGTCACTCTACGGGCCACAAGGCTGTGAAGGAAATTTCTTCTTTCACAGCCTTGTGGCCTTGTTCAATCATACTGGCGCTGTGCGCGCTTGTGCGATTTCACCGCGTCCTTCCTTCCCCCACGCCCCTCTCATCTCCGTATTGCCCATTCCCTACGGACAGCGCATGACGACCACCATGGTGCTTTTCTTTTCAACGTCCCTGCCTTCCGCATTTGTATGAGTTCCCTTCTTATGCGAGTGTCGTCCGAGCCAAACATTTGCAGTCGTGATGCAAACGGGGTTCAAAGAAGTATCCATTTAAAGCCATGCAAGAAACGACTTATGTTACTTAGCCTTCACTGCGGGTGGACATGTGCAACGCTACGTTCATTTCGTGTATCAGGAAGCTCTATGATCATATCAGCTTTAGTACGAAGGTGTAAAGTAATGAGCCCTAATGCTTCGGGCTGATATATAGAAGATTGCAATTACAGAGACGTATATTTCTTAGCTTCTCCGCGTGCTAAATACACAAAAAAGAACATTTAGTTACGCTTCCATATGCATTGGTGCATGCTCAGCGAACCTTTCACATTGTTCTCTTATTATAGCATTCCTCGCATGGCCTTCAGCAATGTAGTATGGCACTAGCGATGAACTAACGGAATTTATAACACTTCGTTCGACTAAAGTGACATGTCTCTGTCAAGGACTACTTTTCCTAGGAAGCCTGTATACAGCTCAATGCTTTATGCACAGCCTTATCAAGCGAGATTAAGCGATTGTGCACAAAAGCTAGGCTGATCGCTGAGGAAATGTGTTGCGCGATTGAACAGTTCCCGTGGCCTCTGGTGGGGCACAGGGCGGGGTGTCTCCGTGTATTGGCAACCTGTCCTTCAAGGGCGTAGTTACTATGCTGCGAAACATGGTGCAGAAGACCAACTGTTACGTGCTCGATATCGTGAAGCCAAGTGCGACATAAATGTGTGATGGGAATGAAAAAATGGCTGTGGCTTAGCTAAGGTTAAGCCCAAGATGCGAAGCATACTAGCCTTTATTTTAGTTGTTGAACCACTGTTTAGCCTGGTGAACTGCTGTTGCTTGGCTATATTTGGTTCGGCTAAATGAAGAAACAACTCATGCGTTACTCTACTTCGCCTTCAAGAGTGGAACGCGACAGCGTTCCCGTCGACCCGCCAAGGGGTGTAAGACAATGGGCTACGGCGCAGCGACTATGCGCCCTGCATTGGACGCGGTGAGCGTCGAGCAACGCAGCGTTCGGCGCGGCAACGAAATGTGCGCCTGAGCAAGCGACGCACGAGAACAGCTCGTTTCTAAGGCAACACCGCATTCACTAGAGGCGCTTTGGTACCGCCATAGAGTTTCCTACAAAATTCTTGTAGGAAACTCTATGGGTACCATTTTGAAGCATCGTACTCGTGGCTCAGTGGTAGCGTCTCCGTCTCACACTCCGGAGACCCTGGTTCGATTCCCACCCAGCCCATCTTGCAAGAGTTGAGCCAAAGCCACCTAGAAATTTCGTCGTCGCGCCGAACGCTGCGTTGCTCGACGCTCACCGCGTCCTATCAAGGCCACCTAGAAAATGTCTAGCAGGGTTCAAGCGCAGCTGCTTGTATACCGCCGCGACGCCGCGAGCGACGGCGCGAGTTGGAGCCCCGTTTATCCTCTGTCACGGTGTCACGTGGTATGGCATTGGGTCAAAGGTCATTGAAGGCAACACCGCCGCGCCTGAGGAGCTGGGTTGTGCTCTCGTAATATGCTTCGCATAAAATAAAAATGTACTCAACATAGTATTTGCAGACGTATTCGCGAAAGTTTCAGCTATACACCTGACTGTAACTAGCTCGTGGAATTTGCCACATTTTTTTGTTGCGGCTGTTTCAGAGAGTGAATCTTGCGTCTGAAGGAATCACTGGAATTATTTTTTTTCTTTTTCAGAACCTAGCTCCACAGAACCGGTGAAAGGATGTGTATATGCGAGACTGCTTTCGAAGTCACCATGCTGGCCTCATTTTGCATGGTGAGTCCCACTAGACTCGTACACTAAGCGAGCATACCATTTTCGCTACGTGCTGGAGGGTTAAGTCCGTAGTATAGCACGTCACATAGTTTGGGAATTCAAACTGTACAATAAGGCATGCAAACGCACATTTTCTGCAAGATCAGATCACCGGCTACAAGGGGGACTTTTGGTAGGACTACGATTCTTTTTCACGCTTTTTTGCAAGGAGTTCTAGTTCATTTCATTTGTTGGTAAACACTCCTCGATGTATGAACCCCTCTTTATAACGATTAACCTCGATCCCTCTGTCACCTTATAACAGCCGGCATTTCTAGTTCCGTTATTTCTATATAAATGCTTTGTCATCGTGATGATTGATGTCTCTCTGTCTGCATTATTCTAGGACCCCTCTCTTATCGTATTGCTGTCTGATTCCATAATTTCAATTTGGTTTCGTCTTCACTCCGGTGTCAAAATGAATTCCTCAATGATTACGTGAAATATTCATCCAAAGCACGAAATCAAATGCATCAGGAAGCTTCTGTATTATGATTCACCGTTTGAACACGTTTGTGTTTCATATATTAGGAAATCAACGGCGCACAATGGAGGCGGAATGTCAATTAGGTTCTGTAGGATAGGCGCCCATCCTGTCATGTGTTCTCTATCCTTGCGTATTTTACTTGTTGATTTCCTGATGTATCAATGTGCATTAGTTGAAATATAGCAGCCAGGCTTCGAGAAAGGATACACTTAGTTAACAAAGGCCGTTGCGTCGTTATAGACAACGAAAGAAACGGTGCAGTATATCTTGAATACCTCGCAAACGCAACCCCCCCCCCCCCCCCCAGGATATTGCCTCTTCGCCTTACTAACCCGCCGTGGTTGCTCAGTGGCTATGGTGTTGGGCTGCTGAGCACGAGGTCGCGGGATCGAATCCCGGCCACGGCGGCCGCATTTCGATGGGGGCGAAATGCGAAAACACCCGTGTGCTTAGATTTAGGTGCACGTTAAAGAACCCCAGGTGGTCGAAATTTCCGGAGTCCTCCACTACGGCGTGCCTCATAATCAGAAAGTGGTTTTGGCACGTAAAAACCCCATAATTTAAAAAATAATTCGCCTTACTTGTCTACGTAAAAAAGAGGAAAGACGGAAGATGTTTGTTATAAAAAAACGAAAAGAGTGTGACTTCGTATAGGTAGATTGAGTTTTCCTTCTGCGGTCTAACCTGAATATTAAAGTAGTTTTTGTGTTTCTATCCTACCAGATAATACCAAAAACTGACTTGCTAAGAGATTACGCCCATAAACTGGCTTACAGTAACAACAGAAAACACATAAAGAGAAATAAAGTGCCTATGAAAGGCTGGCCAAGCTTTCAATAGGTGGAATCTGTTTGCCAAAGGCGACCGTTTATCCTCGGTGGGTTAGCTTTAACGGGCCAGTAGGGCGTCGTCAGATGCATTCTTTGTCAGTGATGGCTGGCTGTAAACGAAGAAACTGAAAATAAAATGAGTGCTTTCATTTGGCGTTTCTAGGCGTCCTTACTGGAAGGGCGGCGTTCGAAAACTAGACCAAGAGGGCAGATGAGGGTGGAGGTGGCCGGAGATTAAAAAAAAATTGACAGGCTGCGCCAACCGCGGAGCATGGTACGAAAGCACATTTTTCTTGGGCGAAATTAGTCGGTTGGCTCCCGCTGCCTCTGTCCCCGAGCTCATTGTCGCTCGCGGCGCTTGGCACGACGAATGTCATCTTTACACATTTCCCACGACGATCCCCATTCACATTATACATTCATTTCCCACACAGGCACGCGGGCGTAGTTGCGAACGAGGCGATGCGTGCGAGAGCAGTGACTCAGCCGTGCGGCGCGCGTGCACGTCTTATAGGGAGCGCGCTAGATTTCGATGACGTCACGCGCGAGCGTTGTCCCAGGCGAATGAAGACGGAGCCGGCCGTTCCGCAGGCACTTACGCGTCCCCGCGTTTCGCGGGAAAGGTGCGGGGCTGCATGAATAGGCTGGTAGGAAGGTAGAAAGATAGGAAGGTAGGAAGGTAGAAAGGTAGGTAGGAAGGTAGGAAGGTATTAGGCTGGTAGGCTGGTAGTGTTTTCACGCTAAAAACACACTGAACGGGGCGGTAGATTGTTGGCGGAGGGAGGAGGTGGGAAGCCTGCAGAGAACTGGACGGAAACAGTAGATCACGCGGCCGGATTGTATTGGTAGGTTTAGAAGAACTGTCCAGGCGACGCCGTAGTAACCCAGGGCACATTAGTTGAAAGAAGGACCTGAGTTGCCAAGTAGCAGTGCACCGGCAAATTTTAAAGGTATTAAGATGGTGATATGGTGTCTGTGGGGAAGAACGGGGAGGGGGGGGGGCGGAGCAGAGGCTGTGCATGGGATCGGATCGGTCCTCGAGGGGACATAACCTCAGTTGAGCGGCGTAGGCGTCATCGTGGCAGTATACGGAAGCGCCATGACACTCCGTGGTGGAGCCGTCGTAAAATATACGATGACTTTTTGGGACATGTCGGGGGCGGTTATTATAAAACAATGCATGCAATAAAATAGAAGAAAATAGAAGTAAAACTGCAAAAGAAGTGGGAAGGGGGCAAATGTTCCTGGGCAAATGGATTAGTTTGGCTGTTATATGCATAGAAGCGTGAAAAGAAACTATTAAATTGTATGGTGTGGAAGGGACAGGGAATGAGGAATAGTTGAGCTTAAGAATCGACGCTAGCTGCTACCATAACGTGTTTCTGTGCCGTTGTTGATGATATAAATGTTGAAGAAGTTAACTTGCAGCTTTTAGCGATTCTAAGTTGTCACGCGCCAAATTGATTCCCGTCTGATGCAAGGAGTCAAACTTGTGTGTGAACTATGAATCCGCTTGTTTCTTCACACGGAGGGAACGAAAAAATATTTTCGGAACACGTAAGAATATCAATCCTTGCTTCATTGAATATATGGCCGTGTTCACTGAATCAGCTGGCTACTTACTGCTTTGGGTAAACGGTGTTTTGTATCTTCGCGATGGATCTCGCAACCTCTTCTTTGCCCGCAGATGACAGCGCTACTCTTTCCCCTAGCGGATATTGGCGTCACAATGTATCAGGCCGCCGGCCCTATGCGATGCTCGCGATACCGGCGATGTTTGCTAAATTGCTCCTCGTGTCGCCTTCCCTCCTCGTTGGTTACCAGAAAACATATTGTTACAGGCCGTGCCCGCATTTTGAACAAGGCGCTCAGCAGGACGAAGAAGATTACTATCGCAAATACACATTCGTGGTGCTTGTTATTCTGCCATCTTAGCTGTGACGTCTGTGTATATGTTTTGTAACTGTAATTTCGCCTACTCTTTCTACGTCACACTTTTGTGACCGCGGAGGTGCTGGGCAAGACCTTGTTACGACAGAACTCCGCAGCGAGGGATGTGACGCAAAAGCATTCTGGTCCAAGAGGCCTATGATGCTCTGTCCTGACTCAGCACCTCATCCTCCGTGTTTCCGCTACACTGTCCCGTAATTGTGCTGTTTTGTTTCTGACCGATGCGATAGCCATAAGCACCTACAAATAGTCAGTATGAAAGAAGCTTTTCAAAAACTTGCTGTGTTCAATCTCCTTCCTTACGCACAGAAAAAAAGAAAGTGCCCTCGCCTCTCAGAGACGAAGCGAAAGCACTGCATTGGCTCAGCAGTATTATATATATATATATATATATATATATATATATATATATATATATATATATATATATATATTAAAGGAAGAAACATCGCTGTGCAGATGAGCACTTTGTCTCGGACGTAGGCAACTGCTTTAGCTATGGTTTTCTTCTATTGAATACCTTTGTATCGCCATGTTTTATACTATAAAGCTACGCTAGAAGAGTGTGAATGGTAGGTTCACGTCATATATCACATTATCAAGGGCAATAACATTTACTTCTCACAGACAAAATACACAGACAAAGGAAGACTGAACATGGGGCGCCTTTCTGCCAAACCGCTTCACCACCTGCATCTGGCAAAAATTTCCTAAAATAGCTCTGACACAGATGGTGGATGCCGTCTAGTGAAATCATTAGAAAGTGGCGCTGAAGTCTATCAGCAGTGCTCTCCATCACGTGTCCGGCAGAGAGAAAGAGTGACGTTGCCAGGGACAATATCTGATTGAAAAGTGAGAATTGGATACAGAGGATGCTTAAGCATGCTCGGAAAGAGCACTTCTGAGCGACCACGACATGCCTGGGGCCCATTAAGAGACGTCTATTGAGGTGCGTTTGCTGAGCAAGCAACGGGTATCTCTGTTACACTTATCCCGACTACAGAGAGACCACGACACTTAAGCTCAACGCCATCTAGTTTGGGAATTGAAAGCTCGGGACATGGCATGCAACCCAAACATTCTGCAGGAAATGATCGCCAAATGCCAGGAGGAAACTTGTTGAATGGTTTGTATATAGAACCGTCGGGCGGACCATAACTCTCTTTGCTTTCGCCAGGGAATTTTTCATTTCATGCCTTTGTAGACACTGCTCTATGATGCAGCCTCTCTAGTCAAAGATATACCCTGACACCCAAATGCACTTCAAATGGTAGGCATATAGTGCAATCCTTTCTTTTTTTTTAACTAAATGCGTGGTAATCATGATTATTGATGTGTTTCCAACTGCATCCTTTCGACACCTCTCGCCTGTTATATTTCTCCAGTGTGGCTTCGATGCTTTTGAAAAAAAATTGTATTGATTACGTAAAATGTCCAAGCAAGCGTGAACTCAGGTGCCTTCGAAAGTTCATAGAAGTAGACTTTCAGTTTGAGCGAGTTGGTTTGTCGGCATTAGGAAATTAACGGTGCAAGTAGGACGCGGACTGAGTACACATGCTGCGGGTTCACTAGGGTAGGCAGCCATCTTGTCTGTCGCATGCGTTCTCTGTCCGCATGTATTTTAGGCCGTTCAATTTTTATGTATGGAAATACTTAAGTTGTATGATTGCCACCGGACCTAAGAAAATAAACTAAATTGGCCTACGCTGTTGTGTCTTCACTGAAGACAAAGATCAACAATTCAGTGTGTTTTGCATACCTCAAAATGACATCAAACTCCAAGCCTCTGCGCAAACATGGCAACCCACGACGCCATATTGTCCTTTGTTTCTTTCGTGCACTGTAAAGAGAACTCGTTTTAATGATATACGTTATGAAGCGTTGATCTATTTCTCTACACAAGTGGACGAGAAGAAAGGGGGTTAACCGAGGGGCCCGATATTTATAAGTCATATGATAAGAAGCCAACAAACACTGACACCAAGGACAACATAGGGGAATTACTTGTGCTTGATCAATGAAATTAAGAAACTATAAATTAATGGAAATTAAAGTGGATGAAGAAACAACTTGCCGCAGGTGGGAACCGAACCCACAAACTTCGCATTTCGCGTGCGATGCTCTACCAATTGAGCTACCGCGGCGCTGTGTCCCCATCCACTTTCCAGGGTATTTATGTGTCCTAGTAGAACCCTGGGAGTGTTAGCCTTGGTGGCGGACGTGGAACGTCCTTTTCGCCGCAGGCGTCACGAGAACGTGAGTGAAAACGTGAGAACGTGAGAAGGTGAGAACATGATAGAACACAAGTGGGTGTTTTATTTCAGATGTCTAACCGGAATAGTTAAAAAAATGTTTTTTCGCCATCCTACCATACCAGTCATTACCAGGAATGCAGTTGCAAATCACTAAAGCCCATTAAGGGGCATTGAGTTTCGAAAGAATATTGTAGAATTCTCTAGCTTTATTTTACGTGTGCGTCTCTCAGTCTAGACGCTAAAATTGGAAATGCTTATGTTCTTTTTGCAGTTACAGAACGGTCTTCACCTTCTATATTTGATTACCAGGGAAATGGGTAAGTCACGGAGTGGTAATGAATCTATATATATATATATATATATATATATATATATATATATATATATATATATATATATATATATATATATAAGCTCTATCATTAATCATGGGGTTTGTGTATATATTGTAGAAGTGACAGCAGGCTCACCTAAAGCGGACTATGATAGCGTGTGCATCTCAAAGGAGAACTACAAAAACAAAGTAAGGAGGTTATGTAACTTTTCAGTACTGCACCTAGAACACAAACAGGCAATGAGATTCGCTGTCGGCGCAAAAGAATGCAGAGCAGAAGGAATCTCGGAGGTTTGTTGAATAAAACGAAACTTTAAAAATTTGACTCACACTTCTACCTTTGGCTACATGAGAGTCGGAAGACCACTAACTTCCTGTACATTTCAATGTGTACTCATATCGCTAAATGTGGAAAAATTCCACGTGCTTGACGTCATCGTATCCACAGTTGTAAACGGATTTTTAGGGTGATTGGTGTACATTGACGTTACTATTTGTGGTTTAAAGGATGTAAAAACGACACAATGGTGGAACGTTATATTTTGCATCAATTTAGCCTTGGCTTAAAAATTTTCGCAGATTCGGTGCTGTTTACTACAAGCCCTAAATCACAGGAGCATTCCAAATGGCTGCAGAACGGTAAACACGTGGGCAGCCATTACTCCGATTCAATGTTGTTGCTCATATCGCCGACACAGTTCTGTATTTGTTGTATTGATCAGCATCATTATTTTCAGCGTACTGCTGCCATTCGCGTAGCATTCTCACTGCCCAATAAAGGAACAGAGGCACTGGTACTTTTTCTTGCACGTACCTTTATTCTTTCCTTGCAGACGCCGTTACGAAGATGACAGGCATAGTTGTGTTCGGCGTGTTTGTGGCTACTGCCTTGATCCTGCTCGTGGGCGTCATGACTGTAAGAACTTTTGGGCACTTTTGTGTGATTTCGAAAGTGCACGTCATACGTTGCCGTGTCGCTGCGCCGAGCGAGTCTATTCAGATGAGGAGACACCAGACAAAGATAAAGTAGAGCTGAATTATTACATCTTTCTGGAAAGAACAACATAATCGCTACCCTAGCCATGAAAAGAGTCTTCCTGGCACTGTTATGCCATAACTATAGACGGCGTTTGGTGAAGCTACTTTTTTTTATCCGGTGAGATAGTACACATTGTTCGACCAAAAGTTATGAGGTCAAATTTAATGAGTTCGAAGAAGTTTAACTGCGTTGTAGCACCACAAGTACGAAAGAAAATTAAGAACCTCAGCACCCAAACTTGATATATTGCTTCTCTTTAGTGTGCTATAAACTAAGCGGTTGTCGCTACTTTGCACCAAGCAATTTGCGAAAAAACGCGGCCAAATGAGGGTGTACACACGAAGAGGCTGTTATTTTAGGTGTGTGTGACGTTTCGTGCAGGCCGAAAAGATTGACGCGCAGCAACGGCTCATCTCTAGTGCTATTTTGTGATTGCACGCATGACGAATTAAGGCCTTTAAATCTGGATGTGATAGCTAAGCAGGACGAATCTGGACACTGGAACCATGTGCACAGTTGTCTGCGTATAGTGTGCGTGAGCGTGCCACCGCTGAGAAGTGATTTGGAGCTCGCAAACAAACTGATTACACCCGAAACTGCGCGTGGCTGTACAAACATTGAAGCGAATTAGTGGCGACCTTTCGCATGAAGTTGAGACGATCGCGCTTTTCAGGCGTTAAATGGTGCTTATGCGAAGCCGGCATAGAAAATGCATCTACTGCATTTAGGTTATTTTGTATTTGCCGCCTGAGCGCGTTTTAAAGTGAGGGGTTAAAAGAGTGCTTGGGTTGATACAGTCAAGCAGCCAGAATATGTCGATATGCAATCTTCACTTAAGAAGATCTACGGTGTGGACTGTAAGCTTTCTGGTTATTTCACATTTCTGACAATTTACATTCCTTTCTACTGTTGGCGTCATTCATGCCACATTTCATGGCTGCACTTTTGTTCTTCACACAACTTTCCATGTTGAATAAGTGCGAGCAGCGTGGTTGACCGCTTTTGTAGCCAGGTCTTGTGAGTCATTCTTGAAAGGTGTATCAATATAGTGGGGTTTGATTCCAGTAATACGCTGCAAAGTCATAGTGGGGTCATTTTCCGTCATGTGTTGAACAAATGGTTCAAATTAGTTTTTAAATTTTCCATACAGGGCAACAAGACGTTGGTGGACACATTCGTATTTCTTGCAAAAGTACGAGTGTTGTTCTTTTGCCTCGCTTTGTTCTTCGTCTCCTTTTTGGTGAGTTATACACTATGCCAAAGAAAGCTTTCGCTATATACCACCGTCCCTTGCCCTCTCGAAGGAATGTCGGTGGGATTTGCGAAGGAATGCCATCAGTACACTTTGAAGTGTTTACTGTTTGCAATGCTCACTCAGTTCACTATGTGCAATATGGTGGTTATGCCTTCATAAATAACACTTGGTAAACTTTTCCGTTTGCTCCATTATGAATAGTCTTCAAAATGACTAAAATGGAGTTTATTTCTAAAGGCCTAAATCATTTTTCAGAATTACTAGGGAAACAGTGCTGGTCTGTAGAAGGGCCTGTTGTGAACACATCAGCCAAACATATTTGCACTGCACTCAGCAGAGAATATAAAATATCATGTCAAAAACCTCTTAGTCCCGCCTCTGGAATGTCATCATGAAGCGACATCGGAAACAGCGAAGCCCACCAACATTTATTGGCTTATTTCAGGACAGCCATAACATTTTCAATATTACTATAATGGCTTGTTTGTAGGTAAATAAGGAAAAAATGCTCGTCTACAATGTAAAAAAAGGCCCTAAGATACTTCAGCTTTGCTTTGGAGGTGTACAGTCAACAGCAAAAGTTTTCGGGATGTGCGAGCGCGTGGCAAAGCGACCCTCCTCCCCTTCTAGAGGTGACCCCTGGTGTCGAGACCGACGCCTAAACGCATGCGCTTCCCTCCCAGACTGCAAGCGTGCACATTTCCGCGCTCCCACCTTGCGCGCCGGCGATATACGAATGTAGCCGCGAGGTAGCCCTCTTGCGATATGCGCTGTGGTGGCTTCGACGGGCGAAACTGTGTGAAACGTGCTTTGAAGCAGGAACTTGCGGCCGCCTTTTGTCGAGTCACGAGCGCCGACGCATTGGGCCGGCCCGGTGGGGAACGCAACATGTCATTTTTCTTTTTCAGGGCTGCACCTTCTCGTGGCCAATTTTAGTCGTTTACTTCTTTTTACGAACGGTGCATTCTGCCGCAGAAGAACGTGGCACAAGACGTGCTATATAGAAGGAGACCGGCAAGACAAAAATGGACAATTGATTTCCGTTGTGTACTCAACGCAGTTATGCCCGTCGAAGCCGCCACGGCGCATATCGCAAGTGGGCTACCTCGCGGCTACGTTCGGGTATCGCCGGCGCGCAAAGAGGAAGCGCGGAAACATGCACGCTTGCAGTAACGGAGGGACGCGCATGCGTGCAAGCGCCAGTCTCGACACCAGGGGTTCACCGCTAGAAGGGGAGGAGGGTCGCTTTGCCACGCGCTCGCACATCCCGCAAACTTTTGCTGTTGACTGTAGGTGCTGTAGTGGCGCATAGCTGCCTCTGCTTTGCGTGGCCTCCGAGATAAGCTTAGCGTGCTGCGTAATGACGCCCCGTGACACGCCGCAGCCGCCAGGGGCTGCTGCGACGAGCCCTCTGAGCGGACGAGTCCAACAACTTTTGGCCGGGGCCTTTCAGTGGTCTAGTAGCTATCAGTGTGCTAGTAGACACGCAAGGAGGGAGAGATACATACGGTGATTTTCGTCATAACTACATGTAACTGCGCTTATAACAGAGGGAATGGAAAAATTCTTCATGCAGCCGATTCGTGAAGTGACATCCTTTGTTGGCACGGCCATGTCATGATTACTTGGAACAGTTTCGGAATAGGGTGTATCGCTACATTGCTGCAATGCTAACGGCATTAAGGTCGACTCTGCTTGACAGACTGTTTCTGCCTCAGTGTTGTTACCTATGTCATGAAAATAAATAGAAATTTTTTCAATGATTTGGCGAACAATCGCAATTTATAAAAAGAAAGCGTGATATCCAGAACATTTCACAGATGTATCATCATTATCTATGGTCCGCCTTGTAGATTGTCTCAAGAGAAAAAATTGGATGTAATAATTTATAGCCCTCGTGCAATTGTTTCGCTCTCGCGAATATGTGTTACTGAGCAACTGCTGCCATGAATTTCGCAGTAATTTGTGAGCGGAACTAACTAGATAGCTCAAGTTGATGTAATCTTTAAATAGAGTGTTATTTAATTAGCTTTACAAAAAATAATGGAGACAGATATGTCAATTTTAACTTTTGAAGTAAATTACTCAATAAGGCGAGCATTACGTCCACAAGCAAGCAATTCTTTAGTTGACTAAATAGCAGAATTTCATCTACTGAATTTTTTACGAAATATTATGCAGCACATATCGCTATTTATGAATTCTAACTAGTGAATTGCAAGGCATAACGACTTGGAACGAATTCTCAGGGTGGCACTGATTTTAAAAAAAATGCACCGTCTAACTTGGGGTGAAAATGCTCTGTGG
Organism: Dermacentor albipictus; assembly: GCF_038994185.2. Lineage (NCBI taxonomy): Eukaryota > Metazoa > Arthropoda > Arachnida > Ixodida > Ixodidae > Dermacentor > Dermacentor albipictus. The sequence continues at coordinate 59,353,796 of NC_091826.1, read as the reverse complement.
TTCGAGTTAAATTTTCTAAGAAAACGATCTTTTATGCGCTGAAAACAGAAAGTTACTGGAACGCTGAGACTACCTTCGCACACCCAACTGGTGTCACCATGAGAGTTCATTGACTGGTGTCACCATGACCAGAAATGTACCAAATTTATCAGGACTATTTCTGACTGAGCTTATAGAGGTTTCCTTTTTTTTTTGCTGAACAAAGCGGCAACATTTTGTCAATTAATTGAGGTCGCTGTTTTTTCGGAAATCCAAAGCTTGAAGAAGGCTTTTCTGCATGACTCTGCTCCGCTGACCCCCTACGGCACAGCGTCCTGTAGGGCTCGACGACTATGAAAAATTGAATACGAAGCGAAGAGAACCCAAACGGCGCATAAGACATGTGCATGAATAGTGCTTAATTTCTTGCAGCGCCAAAAGCATAGTTACTAAGTTGGGGAATAGCTCAGAGGCGGCTGCGAGAATCCCTGGTCCATCCGCAGAATCGCCGTCGTGCCACTCCTGAAAGGAGAGCGCATAACTTTCCCTTTGCGAACAAATCGCTACAAAGCTTTATTCTGACGAGGAGCCGTCAGAATACTTAATTTTGCATCACACTTTTATTTCTCATGTGGCTGAAAGGTAGCCATGTTTCCAGCACAGGTATTAGCGCAGGCCGAAATAGGGAGAAAGGCGAGGCACAATGACCCAACGTGCACAAGGTTGGCCATCTAGTGTCAAATATGGCAACTGGACGCAATTTGACGAACATAGTCGTCTTGTGTTTGCTGTGTCAGGCATTTTTGTTCGTGACGACTACTCGTCAGCGGCAGAGAAACGAATACTGGAGCTCTCAAGGCAAAGCTCCTGCTTAGCACGAAATTTTCCTTTTTATTTTTGTATTCAGGTACACTGTAGCAAAGAAAAAGTTCATGCCAATGACTACAACACTAAAGTCAAGAAGCATTGTTTGATATTTTTAATGATAAGCTGCACACTGTGAAGTTCGCGGTCCTGTGGGGCATGTGCGATTGCGCATAGAACTTTAGAAATATACTCATTAACGGTGCAACAGTTTCACGCATTCTGCAAAAGGATTACTGTTTTTTACGTATAATTAGATATCGAAATTGGTATAGCACACAAACGTTCGTCTATGTACTATGCACATCAAGTTGGAATTGGAATTTGTTTTTTTGTTCCAGGTATTCAAGGGCGACTCGGATTCCAGAGGTGTAAGTATGTTCAACGTGAAAGGGATGACGATCTGTCCGACGATAAATCCGATGTGGAAGGGATTCGTATGTAACCTACAATACAGTTCTGTAGACATATCGGACCCTTGCTTTCGCTGTAATCCCTCCTACCGCATTTTTGTGTACCGATTACCATAATGGGACTTGCACAGAAAGCAGTTGCAGCGCGTCCTTAGAGTGCGTAGTGCGGAAGCGGAACCCCACGTAACAGACACACTCTTTATCACTCGTGGATAAGCGATGGTGCATGGTTAAAGGATCCTCCGCGCATTTTGCTAACCTCCGTTCAGTAGTATTGGTTATTTATTAACCAAAGTTGTCAGTTGTATCATCGACTTTAAGTGAAAAGCCATCACTGCAAGATCACGAGTCTTGGCCATCAAAATACAAATCTCCCACTTATATAGAACTTGCACGACAAAACAGTTCAGATACAAAGGCCAAATATAATTGGTTCAGAAAATGATTTGCGCTTCTGGTGGTGAAGTCAAGCTGACGTGGCAAACTGTGCGTTACAACTGACAAATATTAATAAAAAACCTGCATTCAAAGCGTAGCCTCAGTGGGCAGTACATGCAGAATTACTTGAGATCCAAGACAAACTTACGCAATTTAAGTATTATCTGGTAATCATAAATTTTAACCGCAGGTTAGCGGTAGCATCAGTTTAGCATATAATGATGCTGTGCGGTCATACACAAATAGAAGACACTTCTTGGACAAGTGTGATGTACATTTACCTCAATCATAAGAATGAAGTAACTGATCCTATAAAAATAATTTATGAGATCGCAGTAAATATGTACTGAATTTGTCTCACAAATTTTTTCGTTGTTGAAGCATTTTGTGAAGTGTATCAAATAACTGTTTACAGCCAATGGAAGTACTACAACACTGACTAATGTTTGGTAATATTTTTTATTTTCCTACTTTGTATTCTTGTTTTTATGGCCCTTTCAAATTTAATCAGAACGTGCTGCAAAGACCGGCAGAGACAATATTTCTGGGATGTGATTTGGTGTCAATTGCACTTTCACTGCTAAACATTCAATCCGTCAAATCATTCATTGACTTTTACGTCTTAGCGTTAACCTACAATTTTCTAAATCGTACACACTTTAGGTCTTCGGTAAGGTTCCGCAATCCTGCAGCCACATCTCCAGCTCCATCGTCTCCAGCTAGCTCTCTATAACAGCGACACACATTCGAACAAATTATGGGTTCTTTTCATTTTCATTTCTCGCAACAAAACTATGAAACAATCTAACACACACAATTAGTTCAATAAGAACATTTCGTGCATTCAATACTCTTTTCGTAGATTTTAACTTTAATCACAGTAATGCTGACAACATTAGTCACATTGCGCATTTTCTCCTACAATCGTCAACTGATTTAGGTTTTCAAGATCGTTTTACGTACTTTGTTTTCAACTTGCTTTAGTTGTTATAGTTTCTTTACTGTTTGTAATATCACCTATTTGTTATAATCAGGTTTCAATTACCACCGATCATCCGTGCCTTCTTTGTGTGGTCATTTGTAATATTCTCATTCTCTTTTCATGTTTTCTTGATTGCTTCATTTGATTGGATACCAACTCAGTCGACTTTTAACCCTTTAGGTGTTATTGTTTATTCCCTGTCTTCTGCTAAACGTACACGTATGCTCCATATATTTGTCCTTTCGTTTACGCATTTGGTTTGCGTCATCAATAGAACATCCTAATATACATTTTTTTCTAGTCTCCGGACCCGTCACACAACCCAGAAAGCAGTTCTGAATTCCTGCCTGTATATATTTTCTTTGTATCGTTTATTGTTAGGAATGATTCGATAAACAAATCTAAAGCATTGTTTGAAACACAAAGTGTGATCCCGTATCGGTTCGGGTCTCTTCTGTCACAAGCCTCCTGCAGCATTTCCCTTACGGCCTCAGTGATGGAATGTGATTCCCATACAACTCGCCAGACGGTCCATCCCTTCTAGTGCGAAAGTAACATGTACTGAAGCCGATTAGCTTCCGGCCAGATTACATAGACTCGTGAGCGTGTAGTCTGACTTGTTGATTTGCTGCGTCAGATTGCCTTTACTTCGATATGAATGGCAACATTAATTTCGTTAAAGGTAAATGTTACTCTGGTAAACGTTGCTCAGTAATAAATGTGGCAGCCATTTCGTATTTTTCTGAGTTCAGGCTCGTGCAAGCAAATCCTCGGCGCGGTGAGGCAGCCATTGCTGCATCTATTAAGCATGAAGCAAAAATCTGATGTAGGTTTCATGTGAACATTAGTTTCCTAGAAGGAACACTGATCTGATGTATGACGTGGCTGACACAAATCAATACGCAGGCTGCAACGGGCTTCACACAACGTGACGGAAAAAAGAACACACGCCGCAAAGTCCACTGGCCATTGACTTTTTTTATTCTCGTAACTTGGTTATTGAACATCTCACTAGAGGCACCCTTGCTCACTAATAAATTTAAAGACGACTATTTCACAAATAAGTACCCCCCTCTCCTGTACCTTTCAAAGATACAAATGTGAGTATACCCAGCATACCACGAAAGGATATTTCAACAGGCATCTTTCTTCATTTTCGTAGCAAATTTTCTTTAAAGGGGCCCTGAACCACGCCTCGGGCTTGGTGGAGTAACATAGTTCGCGGATAGCATACGCTGCTATGAACATCTCAGCCAAGTTTTGCTGTCGCACGCAGTACGTGTAGCTCGCAAGCGGAAGGCGAAGTCACCTTTCTCGCAAACGCGCTCTTTTCAAACAGAAGCCAGCTCTTCACTCACTTCTAGACGCTTTATTTCGCGATAAAGCGGATTCCCATACGCTGCTGCTATTGCTAGATGCGGTCGGCTACGCTGCGTAGATACCACGGCCACCGCGAGGTGCCGCCACGAGTCCACTGACTAAGCACACTGCGACTCGCTGAAGAGAACCGCGGTTGACTTACGTTTGGCGCGTCGTAGGCGCCATAATCTTAAGTCGTGGCGTCTACGTTAACATCCAAAATTACATTAGAAGAGCGCGCCTCGGTGAAGTTTCGAAGGCGGTTTCGACGCAGTGGGCCCGCCCCACTGCGTCGTAGCCTTCGCAGTGCGAGGCATCGAAGGAGGAACGGGAGCACAGTGGAGGCCGTGCTTGATTGCCAATGACTCCGCTTCTGCTGAACGCACTGAAGTACTTTCTCGCGGTAAAGTATTTCTGAAATCGCCTCTTTTCTCTTGAAGGCCCCTCGCCTTCGCTCAGGGGGTCCGCGAGCCGCGACCAGCACGACAAAGGACCAAAGGCGCAAGGAACAAGAACCGCTTTAATTTACGGTAGAATGTAAGACTCAAAATTACCGCAGCCTCGCGGCCAATCGCAGAAAACAACAAGGCAAAGAAGCAAGCAGCAAAGAAGCAAAGCAGCAAAAATCAGCAAAAGGAAAGAAGCAAGCAGCAAAACAACGAGGCAACAAAATATACAAGCCAAAGAGAGCGACGAAAGAACGGCCGTTACAAACCATCAACCAACACAATCTTTCGGTCGATAACAGAATGCATAAAGCGCAGAAAGCAGGCAAGCACCAAACCACGCGCGCAGACACAGTTCAAAAAGCGAACAACGAGAGCACTCTTTCCGCGGACACAAAACGCTTTACCCGCTGCTCTGCAGCCCGCTCGGAAAGAAGCCTAGACGGAGACGGCCTCTAGTGCCGTCTCCGCTGCCTTCTTATCGGGCAGCCGCCTTCCCGGCAGTCCCCGCGCGAGTTCTTACGATACACGATCGGTGCGCATGCTCCATGCGACGAGTGCCGTTGTGGCGCGCGTTTCAAACGCTTCCCCCGTGCGCGCTGCAGAGAGGGCCCAAGGGTCCGACACTCTTTGAATACCTTTCTCCACTTTGAAAAAATGTGGTTCAGGGTCTCCTTGAAGTGTGCAGTATACTGGATATATCTTTTAACTCGCCGCTATACCACACCTAAGCAATTGGCCGGTGTCTTGCACTATTTATCTGGTGCAATGGCGCAGGAATCAAATTTTATAATTCTGTCATTTTGCTTATCATGCACATGTTCTAATATGAGGGCCAATTTAGCAAGACAAGAATGTCTTTTTGTATAGCTGCTGTCATAGATTAATAAAGCGTGGGGTAAAATCATCGCCCCGGATTGAGGTACACTTTCTCAAATATCTTTTGCGTTATATAATAGCGCGGTGCACTTAAAGCGAAGCGTGATGAACGAAAGGACACGGTCGCCCATTACAAGTTCAAGTTACAACTTCATGTTCAGACCAAGGTCTGGAAGTCCTTGCTTATTAAATGAAGGAGAAGAAGCTGAACTGAGAAGTCTTTTTTTCGTAAGTCTCAACTGCGCAACGCCAACAGACCATGAGAACGAGTAAAGCATAGCGGGAATTACTTGTTTGTTTATTTGAGTATAGAAATTGTTAATAAATAAAATGAAAGCGTGCAAAAGAATATGCGGATCGTACGCAGTGTGTTTGCGTTCGTGGGCGCTGATTGGCGGGGATGCTTACGGCTAATGATTAAGTTCATCTGCATTTATTGCAACGTAGAGTGCTCAGCTGTTGTTAAACAGTGCTTACATGGGCCCTCCGTAACAGACAGAACACACAGCGAGACATGTTTCCTTGGGGTGTCGTTGCGCGCCATTGTTCATAGCCTTCGAGAAGGTTAACCACTGTCACCTCACACGATGCAAGCAACGTGGCAAAAGTCGCGTGAAGAACGTGCCAAGCTCGCAATCTGATTACGAAGATATAACGGTTTCCAGCAAGTACGGACGCGAGCACAAGAAATAGAAACGGACGGGACAGCGCTGGTTGACCAACAACGGGCGTTGTCCCGTCCGTTTCTACTTCTTGCGCTCACGTTCGTACTTGCTGGAAACCGTTATATGTTCACCATGCACCAACTGGCCCAGCAAAATACTCTACTGATTATGAAGCACCCGGCTGTGGGGGGCTCGGCTTGAATCTCGCCAGCCTCGGATTTTTTAGTGGGCGCCTAAAGAGGAGTAGGCGAGCGTTCGTGCATTTCGGGCACGTCGAGATGCGCCTGCCGCTGTCGGGATTGAATCCCCGACCTTGAAAATCATCAATGCCACAAAACTACCGCGTCGGTAGTTGATTACATGTTGATTGCATGTTGAACTGTTGATTACGTGAGCGGCCGCTTCCGTCATGTCTTCTAGACTCTTCGTTTCGTAAATGCGTCTTTGCCTCGGCACGACCTACGTCAGGTCCCTGCCCACTTGACAAATATACTCGGTGCTTACTTTTCAGAAGTAGTAAAAAGATACCCTAGCGTAGCATGAATATAAATTTATCGTGTTGGCCCCAACCTGCCCGCCGTGTCTGGTAATAACACTTCCGTGCCTTCCTACATCGCCTTCATCCTCCCATCAGACAAAGTTAGGGCAACGAGTATGTGCCGATGTCTAAATACGTGCAGCTTAGCAACGAACCCCTTCTCAACGGATCAGATGTTAGTGCACGTTCAGAGGACAGAATGAACATGTAATGACAGCGCCCTCGACAAGCAGATATAAAGAAACGGGAATAAAGGTGGATGCAAAAATCCTAAAGAGCAGCAAATGCTGGTGCTGTAAAATTTGTAGACAAGGCGAATGCAGCGGCTAGGTGACGACGAAAGCGTCAACAGCGGGTCTCCGAATATATAAGTTCACAGTGGATGTTGACCTATTATTTCTGTTTGTCTGTCTGTTACTTCATTAAAATGTATTAAGCAGTTGCCTAAAAACAATTTCACTTTTTAACCTGTATTTGCAAATGGGCAGAATGAGGTTCTCGTTTTGCAGAAAACCACGCAGCAAACTGTAATTATATGTGCTTACCTTGTACTGTTTTTCATTCAAACTTTCCAGGCCCACACGATCATTGGCACCTATGGTTTCGACGTAAGTGAGTTTCCTTACAAAGGTTTTGTTAGAAGGAGGCAGCACATTCGAATTGGACGATGGTGATTTATAAGTAAAATTATAACTTTGACACTGCACATGTAAGGAGGATTGCGTGATATTTCTTATTGTACAGGATTACGAGTTCAATCTCAAGCCTACGTTCGCAATCAAAGGATTAAGGTTAAACATCAGAATGCTGATAGCCATGTATCGGGGGTACCATGACTATACCCATTTAATGTAGACTGAGCACGGGCAAGGCGGGAGATGGAAATTCAACACGATGAGAAAAACGAGAATGAAGTAAAAGTTGCAGCCAATTTTTCGCGAAGTGGGCTTCTCTTCTTCAAGGCGTCTTATTCTTACTACTTGCAAGACCTTTTCATAGCTAGAAGTCACCTTATGCTTAAATTACGTGTGAAAACCCTGCATGCATCCATTAGAATGCATCAACGGCAAATAATGCGACGAAGTTCCCCATGTCTACATTAACCTAATTCAGTTCAGAAATCAGTGTCAATTTTTTTCACAAAAGCTAAGCCTAATAGTAATATTCAGAATTCTGGAGTTCTGATCCACCAAAACGGTGAACTTCGAGAACAGTTATCATTCTTACGTTAAACACGATCCTGATTTTAATAAATGAAAATAAATGGTAATTGGCCCGCCTGAGCTCGTAATCATGCACAACGACATATGGGTGTGTGCAGAGTTTGACGATCCCTCTTGTGTTCCTAGGGATTCAAAGAAACGTTCCTAGAGGAAAATGTGGCGCTGCTGTCTTTCAACTCATACGAGGACGATGCATAGAAAATCATAGAGGTCGGCATGCTTTGTGCGTGTGGTTTTTTTTTTTATTTTGGAATGTCTTCGGTATTTTGCAAAAACAGCGCTGCCGAGAATCTTGTGCGCTCGTCCACCGACTAAAGTGACGAGTCATTCTTGCGGATTGTTTTCGGTGTTTCATATTGCTCAGTGTCCAGGCAGCCGTAGTTTTCTAGACATGGTAAAGGCATAAGTGCAAGCTGACAAGCGTAACTTTTGGGAATATTGTTTTTCACGCAGCACGCCCTTAATTGTTAAATGTGGTTAATTTCCAATGACGAAAGGCCGCTGGAAGCCAGAAAGACAAATTTTCTACTAATAACTGCATCACCTATTGTTGTTCCCTCGTTGCTGCTGAAGCGCCATATTCGATTGACCTGTGCATGCGTATACCAGCGCAATAGTTCCCTCTATATCGTGAATATTTGCGTCTGTTGGTGCATGATCTTCGCATTGCGTAGTGCACGGTAAACACTGTTTTAAGAAGGACACAGGATTGCACAATGCTGTACGAGCTCCCCGTGTGACATACAGCTACACAATACGCAGTGCCTTTTACACAATTGTTGGGCGAAGATGTATGCTACATTACAGTGGCTCTGTGAAAATGCGACGCGGTATTGTTTGGCTTACAAGTAGGCTTTTTGATGTCAAGTGTCAAGTGAAATTTGTGCGTGTGCTTTAGGTTGCCTCATGGGTGCTATTACCCTTTTCTCCTTTGTATTGCTCAATTTTTGAAGCATGCGATATTCACGAAATTTGTGGTTTTGACTAATGAAAGGTGGTGCAGAAAGCTGAAACATTCAACAAAGAGTTAAAAATGATGAATTTTGAGCATGTTCGTAGAGAATAATGTAACAGAAGGTCAACAAGTGTGATACGTAGACCAAGCAGAACGTGATGAATGGCGTTTATGTTGTCGTTCTTGTCCTAGACTTGGCCGCGTTCTGCCGGTGCCTGGCACTCAGTTACGTTATTTAGTACAGATTTTTGCAGAAATGTCTTTGTATTTTTCTAACCCTATGTACAGACACACACAGACCTATAGGAGGCGACAAGTTTGTTTGTTTTTTCATAAAAGTTATACAAGGAACACTAAACGTCTCGAAGTGTTTCAAGTTTATTGAAATATAAACGTGCTGGTCAAGAGGCACAATAAAAGAAAAGGCGGACAGGAAGGAGCGCAGACTGTCAACTTTATTTCATGAAACGACATAAAGCCTTTATACAGCTTCGATCAGCCTTTACAGAGCTCCATCAAATCAGGATCGTGGGAGAAGCACGTGATAAGACAGAAATTGAATATTGAAGCTCTGAAACTTTGAAGAACATTCAGCCTTACTTCATCAGGCAACATTGGGACAAATGCATAAGCACGCCTTTGATTTTACTCTCAGACAAGGAAGTTGCGTTTCTCGATGGTCATATATGAGGTTTGAAGTGTTTTCGTTCCTTTGGTCATAGTATTGAGGCGATAGAATTAATCAGCTCATGTCGCAGACAATCCAGCGACAGCGCGCGCATCGACTGTCTTATGAGTTAAAATTACCCCGAACCACGGATACCCAGCAGCTTGGGCCCTCCGTGTGCCTCAAATGCGTTACCGAACAAATTGACTGTCTCGAAATAAACTTCGCCAGAATAATTCTAAAGGACGACTTACGCACAACCTACAGACTTGATGGCGTCGCATTGTAATTTGAATATACGGGAAAGCACAATATTGTTACTCCCAAACTCAAACACAAACCCTTTTCCAGCGTTTGTGTTATTCATAGAGTAGCGTGGCTGGTTCCTTGCAACTCCATCCAGATGGCGCCCACGCAAGATGACGTGTTTCCACTAGAAAAGTCGCCGTCACGCATGACCTTCGCTGCCAGCATTTCCCGGTAAACATTACGGTTACATAAGCTGCGGGCGCCGGGAAGCGTGAGAAGCACTCGGGAATTTTTCACTGCTGTCAATTTTCACGCTTAAAAGCGGAGCTTAAGCGTCTTCCAAGATTCTTTCATCATCATCGACTTTTCTGTTCTTATTGCCATCAATTATTAACTTCGCATACGCGTTTTGTCGACTCATTTCTCTTAGGGCTTTGTTTTTTTACTGCTTACGCATTGCTTGGATGTTTCGCTGTTTTGTTGCTGATCTGTATTTAAAATGGCCTAGAGGAGGAGCTCTTCCCTGTTGAATAATTTTTTTTTGCCATTGAAACAGAGTGCGCACACTTCGTGTTGGTAGTTGCAATCTGATTGTCTAATTTTCGAGCCTAAGGGTGCCGCACGTGACCGCATGTGATTAGATTACCTATATATAGGCTTTCTGTCGTTTTATGAACTGAAGTTGGTAGCCTGGGCTATTCCCTGTAGTCTTTCTTGTGCATCTCTCGCAGCACGCTTATATTTCAAGTATGAACCAAGTAGTGGGCAAGAAAGTATTTGCTGACATGTGATAAGGCTCGCGATTTATAATCCTGAACATTCGTTCTAGTGCTTTGCACACTTACTTGCCGGGTTTGCCAAAAAAAACGCTCACAAACGATTACGATGATCACTAAGCCAAAATTTCAGCCCAGCTCCGAACGTGTATTCCTTTCGCAATATATGGGCTCGCACGGAAGACCTATCTCGTGCGGCACGTTCGCTAATCGGGAGATCGCGAGAGGTAGTGCGTGGGTGCGATTCACTGCCGTTGCCGCAGGCAGAGCTCTGCTCATGCAGCGCTTTGTTTCCGTACAGACGACTCGCGCTACTCTGGCGCCATCTCGTATCCATCGTCGCCAGCCACCATGTTTTTTTTTTCTTCTCACGCTCACATTCCGCCAGCGACCAGAGCGGCCCTTCGTCGCGGGCAAATCGTCCCACCAGAGACAGCGGCGACAGCACCCAAGGGAAAGTCACATAGAGCCTTACTCTCAGGCTCTCGCCATCACCCCTTGCAGTAGCAGCGGTCCACACCACACGCGCTGGCGCCGCGGACTGACCTCAGCAGCTGACGCTGTGGGCAAGCGTAGCACATCCCCTCTCATGGCACACTGCCACCCCTCCCCCTCCTACGGAAGCCCAGATGAGCTTTCTCACGCAGCTGCGGATGCCGTGGCTGCCGGCAACACAGCGCATGCGCGGCGCCTCTCCCCATCGTTCCTCCTCCGCTTTCCGCATCATGGTTCCGCTGCCGCGCTTTCCCCCTGCGCTTTCCTCCTCCTCTCTTCACTGTCGGCCTTCTTTCATCTCGCACTGCGCTCGGCGTTCGCTTTTATTCTTCGCGGCGCTCGTACGCTCGGTTACGCCGACGCAGCAGACGCTCGCCGCAGGAACCTGCCATTAAAAGCTGCGCTCTGTAAATACGAATTGCTTATGGCTCAGTGCATATCGCACCTCCGTCCTGGTACAAGAAACTGATCACGAAGGCAGCGCTCTGTTGTATACAGTGGAGACGGCGCAAGCGACCAGATGGCCTCTGTGTCGCGTTGTTCATGGAAACCTCTATGAGCTGATGTTTAAACTGAGGCAAATTTGCACTTGTTTATTGAAAACAAAGCGAGTGACATTATATTGATAATTGATGATTGCAGTCAACAACTGCCATCATTAAATTTTAGTACGGCTGTTGTGCCCTGAGTGCTAAGTTCGTGAACACGTTTTTGAGATGTAAACACATATCGCGGAAGTAATGCGCGCAAGTGTTTTCGCCTTATGCTTTTCAGATTCTTCTAACGAAGCTTGCTGAAAAATCGCATAACGAGCAGTTCAAGCTGGTGCTGGAGGCGGTAAGTGTACAGCTGTCGGTTTTCTTCTTGTGGTACCTTCTTACGCATATTACAGACTGACACGCATGTTATGACGGAGACTCGTTAAACAGAGACAGTGGTGGTCTCACGAAAAAGCAAACACAATACTTTATTTTCTTCGTAACTGCTTTAACCTAGATCAAGTTTTAGAGCTATACAAAATGCATTTTTATATACCCAGCAACGCATTTCTTGAAAGAAAACAGATGCCGCCGTTCTACTCCATGAATGTCAGCTTTCAACGACCATTACCATAATTCCTAATGGGAAATTTCAGAGTAGCTCTGCACGTCCTTTCATATCGCGATTTATTGGATGGCGTGGAATATCTGTCCCGCGCGGCACCTTTTAAACGGAGCGAAGCGTTGCAGAGCGAGTAACACACAAGTACAACAATAGCGGTGAGAAGAGTCGTCAATCGTCAAACTCTGATCTGCAAGTGAATGCGTCAGCTTTTATACCTGACTGGTGGAAAGTTCCAGTGTAATCGGTGGTGCCGGCGTGTTTTCCAGAAAGTACTACGCAATTGGCGTCACCCATATAATCCGATTACAAAAAGCTTTGGTGACCAGAGCCAGCGGATAGAACTATCGATAACATTCGATACCTTTCTGATACAAGCAGGCGCGTCATGCATCGATCGATAACGTTTAACACTTGTCAGCGGACAAAAACCAGCAACGGAAGAAAGATAAAAAAAGTGAAGAGATGACGGCCTGTACCCTGGCGCCATCTCTTAGCGATGATCGCAGAACACGTCGTGCACGGCACCACGGTTCGCGAACGAGGCGGCGCTACGCTTTTCTTTCATCCTTCACTGTTGTGCTCATTCGTTCGATTACGTCGAGGCCGCCGCCGACGCTCACAGCACGAACGGGTCATAGAGAGCTGCGCTCTAAACTTCAGACAACGCACACCACTAAGTGTAACAGTTTACTTACTTGGGTGCTTTTCCCTTCAGTGTCTGTAGAATGCTCTTTGAACTCGCACAATCACTCCTAAAAGTGACTCAACCTGTCCAGCTGTCCAAACTGAAACGTGCCAGGCATCTCAAGTCACTGGCTTGCCCGCAAGGAATTCATAAGAGCGTTATATGCCGCTTCTCGGTGCAAGCGTCCGTGGCGTAATGGTTTCTACGTCGGGCTTCTGTGCTGGGAGTCCTGAGCTCGAAACCTTCCGGCGGAATGATATTTAACATGGTTATTACCTATTTATTGCACAGTATTTCGTTGAAAATGACGAATTTACAAGTTCGAACAAACATTTAAAGCCATGACGACGAAGCTTAGGCAAATTCATGTACTTCCCATGATTACCATGCTCGATTATTGCAGCTCCCGTAGGAATTGGCTCCAGAGTGCCGGCTAGTAAATATTGCTTGAAACTATGTATTGTATGGTTTCTTAGCTTGTCACGCCAGGTGTCAGCACAAACTGGTTCGCTTTGCCTCCTCATAGAGGGCGCGGGTGTTTTGAGGCGCGGACATGGAACAACGTAAGGGAGGGGAACACATACAAAGCTCCACTGTAAAACTTCTTTGTTCACAAAAAGGTACTTTCCACCTCAGCCGGGACGACTTCCATCACAGAATAGAGGCAACCAAGGGACAATATCGCCGTTGGGGTATAAAAGGAAGCAGAGCTATTTTATCCGTACTTTTAGCAGCCTTATTTTTCTTTATGTTGTGTACTTGCCCAATCAACAAAGAATTATTGGGAAGTGGCCGTTGGTATAGTTGAGGGCGTGACTTTCACAAGGTGTCTTCCGTGCGCATCTAGGGTTTATGGCGCTGAGCGCTGACGAAATAAAGTCAACACAAAGGGCAGCAAAAAATAAATGCCACCCACGTTCGAAATAGGAATGGCGTGTTCTTGTGGTATACAGAAATTTCGAGGACGGGAAGGGGGTCTAGAAGTGCGTTTACTACCCTCTGGCTACGCCACTGAATACCACTGCACAATCGGATACAGGTAGGATCACCCAGCTCAGGCATGTTTTGATGTTACACTTTTAACAATAAATCATAGTCGTCATGGCATGAGGCGGGTAATATGGGTAAGAGGGCAAAGTTTGGAAGGCATTGTCCTACATAAACGAAGATAAACATTGATGGCGGTCTGTTCAATTTGGTGCCTACATCACAACCTGGTTATGAGGTTGTGATGCTGAGAATAATTTTGACCACTTCGATTTCCCGAATGTGCAGCCTATGCGCTGTAGGGGGGAGCATTTCTTGTATTCCGCCTTCATCGAAATTCGGTCGAGGCGGTTGTCATCGAGTCCATTACCTTGTGCTTGGCCACGCCACACAATAGTGGCTGAGAAGCAAAGCAGGGGATAATGAAAGGTGTTGGACTGCGACAGGCATTGTAATTAATAGAGCCCATAACTGGAAGTCTTATAAAACTAAATCACCGGTACCAAAGAAAAGGAAATCAAGTCGGTACGATAGTGACAGTCGATGACGACAAAAAAATTTGGCACTGTGGAAAAGTTGAAAATTTTCACATGCGTATGACAGAGCCAGCCGGCAGGAGCAGGACAGGGCTGAGCTGACATGTCTGGATCATATATTGTGCTGTAGTAGCTATTAAATAGGATCAGAATATTGCTTATTTACCGAATGCTCTTTAAAGTAGAGCCACATCTCCTGCATTATATGCCCCTGTTTAGGAATCGCAAGAGTCATGGGGGCCGTGATGGCCAAATACTCCGCCAAAGGGTCAGTGTGTGTTCTGGCGTTGAACTCTCTTTAAACTCGGCGGAACTTCCTAAAGCGATTGCAACTCGAACACAATAGCCCCACATGCTGTTGGCATATTCTTTTTCGTTCTTTTTTTTGCGGCCTGAGATGCCACTCCGAGCTAGAAAAAATGTGGCATGCTTTACTGTGATTTGAACATGGTTCCGTGAGTAAAGATCCGCGATGATCTTGCTCAACACCACGTCACCAGGTCAGGCGTGGGAAGGGGGAAAGGGGCGGGTGCTCGCCTTTGGAAACAGAGGGCTTGACATCCACGAGGAAGCGTTCGTCCTGCCCTGGACATAAAAAGTAGACCGATAACGGTTCTTGGTTTCTTGATCAGGAAGGTAAACTTGGGGCTTTCAGGAGAATGGGAGAACTTCTTACGCGGTCCGCAATACGCTCTCCTCAAGCCCCGGAACGCTGGTCTCACAGCCCTTATATATATATATATATATATATATATATATATATATATATATATATATATATATATATATATATATATATATATATATATATATATATATATATATATCGTGTAAATGCACTAAACAGATTAAATTTTGATAGCAGAATGTCAGCAACAGCGTGTCAACATATACCTGTGCATATTTATTACCGGTTCATTGCTTTATTCTGCAAAGATAACGCGGAAATATCGTCGTTCGCATGATGCCCGAATAATGAATGCAAGTGAAAATTTAATACTTCTTCCTAAAGCCAGCAAATAACCTAGACTCTTTAAACCTTACACACACATGGCATAAAACAGACTCCATTTTGCTCATATATAAAATTCTGCACAATTATGCTACTCCCATGGGATCGTTGAAACTTAGCATTGTATAAAGTGACTCTAAATAGGTAGAAAACGATGGTTTATGCATTTCTAAGCAACATTTATTTCGCTCACATATGTTAATCTATTTCCGAACATCAGTCCTAAGATGACCAATTTCCCTCTAAAGAAAACGTGGTGACTGATCTGATTCTGCCAGTGACCTTGTGAAAGGACTACCATAAATTTTGAGCACTTCTACTAACAGCTTCGCTGTTATAATTATTTGTGTTACGAAAATTCTCGTACAAAATGCTATGGTGGTGTAAGGTCTTCAAAAAAATTTGCATTGATTCATTAGTTTCTTTGTTTATTTAGCAATCCAGAGCTCTTGAACACCACGAACAATGCAAATGCTACTAGAAACGTTTCCAATGTTGGCTTTGGATACCTTTCGACACCCGGGTTCCCTTCGCTGTAAAAGCTCGTAAAATGTGGATTTTCTTTATTACTATTTATTGTAAGACGGCGGTTTCATCCGGCAACCGAAGCTGCGACCTCGAGAACGACTGAATATCGTAGCCACGTAACTATATATTACTTAAGCTGAACACTGCCCACCTGGGAAACCGATAAGAAATGAATCTTTCTTTTTTTCGCATCAATTCCGCATACAACTGTTTTTATATTGGTTAATGGTTTAGGAGATTTTTGATGAGAGATCGTAACCGCGTTTTGCACATAGGAAGAGTGTCCAACCATCCTTTTTTTTTTTCGCAGAACGGGTCAACTCTGCTGCTGGGAGATATCATCATTCAGATAGCAATTGACGTAAGTACTTTTTCGAGCTACGGCACCAGTCGGTCATGACAGCAGCGAAGTAATGCTCGCCCTGTGGTAGACAGCTTGACATATCGCGCTCCATTCCATGTTCACCAACAATACAGAACGCTAACTGAGGTAGTGTACATTAGTTTTTCTTGCTCTTGAGCTAGATTTCTTCATTCTATTCGTCTTCCTTAAACCTACCTAAATCTCACATGGGTGTATTTTCAAACAAATATTATTCTTGTTTTACAGTAAAGACAAAGCGAAATCACAAGCCGATTTCCCCGATTATTAATTCGCTGATATAATTTGAAGAGCTGTTTCCATGACAGCGCAGAGATTTTATTGCTTTAGTGAGGTAAAGCATCTGAATTTACCATACCCTCATTAACAAATAATAGATTAAATGTGGCTTAGCCTAATTTATACCTCATAGTGCTTCAAATGAAAAATGCGTTCCCTTCGAAGGTTTCCGTGAAGAGTCTGTTTCTTTTTTTAGAATTATGGTTATATTGGGACAGCCTGGAAGACGATCCTCGTGTAAACGTTATTGAGTGAACAGGAGACAAACATCCCAACATGTGCTCCATTGCACATGTTTAACTATATCACGGGAGCACTCACCGTAAACAAGTTTAGCGCCTTGCGACGGCCATAATCAGTGATAGTTGCAGAAGTACCCGTAGGGAGCAGAGGGCACTCTCCAGTGCAAGCGTCGTCTGCTGCCCCGTCCCCTTCAGAATGACGCACTCCCAAACCTAGTGCTTTCGCACTACTTTAAAATATGACGATGTCTGTACATGCAGCATGTAATCTGTACTAGCGTAGGCAAGATGTTTTAGCTTGTTTGCTCATTTTACAGGCAGCCACGATGAAGTAGAATTGGGCAGCGGGGTCATATATTCTTATCCTTTATGAAAATAATCTACCAATTCAAATCCAGGGAAAAGAGGGGGAAAGTGGGAGATGTAAATACAAGACAATGAGTAAAAAGTGAGAGCAAGGCGAAAGCAGCAGCCAATGTTTTGACAAGTTGACTCGTCTTCTTGGAGAAGACAAGTCCACTTGCCGAGACGTTGGCTCCTGCTTTCACCCCCTTCCCGTTTTGCTCATCGTGTAGCAATTGAGATAAGGACGCATACATCGCCCTTATGTTCTCACGTATGAAATGCTTCTCATCGCTCAGATATCACTTTCTTTCTGTAAGAGATTAGGAACCAACTCGTAGTATTTTATACTCAAAACAGTCGGACCTCAAGTTGTCTTCAATCAAGGTCACACGTAACAAAATTGTAGAGCGTGTAAAAAGCCTAATTTCACCTTCTGTCAATGTGCAGCACCACCCGCTACAAATTGGCGCTTTAATATCGACTGCAGATGCCCAGAAACTCGTGAAGACAGAATTTTTGAGACTGTAAAAGAAAAAAAAGAATATCGGGGCGATGTAGCGGTAAACGTGAGGTGAATGTATTAAGATTACGTCGCACCTCACTGAGTGCCCTGATCAATAATTTCCCGGTTCACCACATTTCGAAGTGATCGAGAGCTCATTCGACACAACTCCTGCATTTTCGAAGAGCAAGGTGCCACTGGTGGTCGTCCGGAACATACCACCATCAATTGCATCATTGTATGCGCGCGCACTCACGCACGCACGCATGAAGGCACGCACACGCGCGCGCGCACGCACACACACACACACATACACACACACATACACACACATTGCTAGACTGTAGCCATGCCTACGCGAAGAATAAGCTGGCTCCTATCCTTCTCTTGCATTGCAGGTGAGGGAGAGCGCGTTATGTAAATCCTGCTATGGAACATAATTCTTGCCCTAACGAAGAGACGTCCCCATTTGAAACATTGGCCCCAGGGCTTACGTCGGCATATTCACGAATGGACTGATTCATATTCGCTCTACACAAATTTCATAACAGAGAGACGGAGCTTTAATAAGCGACGAGGGGTGTGTGTGGATACGAGTGTGAACGGAATTGAATTTTGCCGAGTGTGACTGGATGTAGGCATGCTAGTGAATGAGCGCTGGTGTGTGGGAAAGAAGGCGATATGAGCGCGATCGGGTGCGAGTTAAGCCGAATGAAAGTGACTACGAACCCGTGTGAGTACTGGTGGTCATGGGTGTTCTCGATTAGAAACTTGAGTCTGAGCGGACGAGTGTGAGCACACTTGAATGTGAGCGATTACCTAGCTTTAGTAGTGTCATTACCCGTGAGTATGAGTGAGTGCGTATCTTGCGTAAGGAACAGTGAGTACGTATCAGTTAGCATACATCACCCTAATGTGCATGTTCATATCTTGGACACAACTATTGTCACACCACTCTTTATAATTTCGTTATGCATCTCACTGGGAGTCTCTTCCTTGCTTTATTTCTGCTGAGTTGTGCTATATCTTAACTATGTATTAGCCACACCGTTACGGTTGCTGAAATACGTTACGCTATTTATGCAGGCAGCATGGAGAGAGCTCTACTGCCGGGATAGTAGTACCATCTTTATTATCTTCTCGCCGCAAGCCAGAAAAAACATTGGAGATATCACGTAGTTGAGGCCAATTAAATGGCATACAACTTCCAGATGGTCTCTTTTTTGTCCCATTCGCAGGTCTTTTGGGAATATTGCCGCTCCACACTAACTCATAGCACAGATTATTTTCTTACCATTTGTTTGTTGCATATGTTTTTTGTTTGGTGGATGGGTTTCGCTTTTATTAATTTTATGAAATCTGCGCAACAACGTTTTGGGCTTCTAAATTAATCAATAAGCTGGGTTTGGCCCTCTCCGTAGTAGTTGAACATATATTGATCATTCCCACATGTAGCAGTGCGAAATCTGTAAAAAAAAAATGAAGTGAGGAGCGTTTCCTGTACCAGACACAGAACATTTGGTTCGAATGACAATCATACCGGCCTTTGTTTGTGCAGGTATTCGTCATCTACCGCATAGGCGTCTTCTCCGACAGGATGGGGTAGTAGGCACTGCGGTGAAAGGGCAGGCCTGCGAGAGTGCCAGAGGCCAGTGGCACACGAGTTGTGCTTCTCGATGCAGCTGCTTGTACAGCATTGTACATTGTATGACATCATTGTACTATAAATAAAATTTCCTATAATAGCTTTCCTTTCAACTTCTGTTTTTAGGAATGTTATGTAAGGAACGGGGATAAGGGGAACGAAGTAGGCATGTTTTCACAAGTCCCAATCACGTAAAGGAAAGCGACAAGCACGTCAAGGACGAGATTGGTTGAATTAGCAGTTTTGATTGAAATGTCGACTTGTGAAAGAAATGAAATTAAAAGTGGGCGACAATAGAGGGGGGGAAAACAGGAACAGCGCAACACAGGACGAGCGAGTAGAGATCACAGGACGAGGACAGGTAAAGAGGACAGGACAAGGACAGGTCCTGCGCTCTTTACTCGCTCGTCCTGTGTTGCGCTGTTCCTGTTTTTATTCTAAAGATGAAGATATTTTCTCTCATACAATGTTGTGCCCATGGACGCCTCACTAAAACATGAGAAATCAGCAGCAGGCATTTGCTCCCAAACACTATCGCGGAGCTTCGCTATCCGTCTTCCCTATTACACTCCAATTTATGTCGCTATAAAGTACAAATAATTCACTATTGCACCGTTCGCTACACTTTTTTATTCCACATCGTGTTAAAGAAATTCTGCTTTTGTGTGTACCTGGAGCAGTGTGGAGAAACAGTTAAACAGATGGCATACCGCTTGGCAAAGGCAGCGTTTGGTGGGCCAGTGAGTTTCTTTTTGCCCAGCCTTACTTTGCTAGCGGTAACAAGATTCTGGTGGTGACAAGTCCTAGGTAGAAAAAATGAGCGCCTTCTTGCTGCACCGGATTACGAACACCTACCGTTTCCCTGGAATGTTCGGTCTTGTCCCTCTCGGTAAGGCGAAGTTTTCATTGCATTATTAGGATGTCGAATACCGCAACTTGGTCTGCGCATGAGTACTTGTGGGATCGCACCATCGACCCTTTGTGCATCATATCGCGATATAGAATCACTGGACTATTTCCTCTTATTTTGTCAAAAAATATATTTCCCTAAGAAAGACCTATTTAGAACATCTCCATCGCCTGTGGACCTCGATTTCTAGGTGATTAGCGTTTTATCTTTTGGGGCAAGTACCGTTGGCTGCGCCCCAAAGGAAGTGTGTCAGATATTACACGAGTGCCTGATTGCGAGTGGGAGCCCCTCATGTTAAGCACATTTTCTTCATTATTAACACTAAACCGCCCTATTAACATACCATAGCATCTTCCAGATAATTCGCATCGCCACTATTGAAGCTACGGAAACAGAAAGTAATTTGCATTTACTATTAATGAAATATGAATAGTACAGATCAATAAATTAACCCCCCCTCGTGTGTACCTCACAAAATTTGAAGGAAGAAGAAGAAGACGAAGCCGCAGCAGCTTCAAATGGCGGACGCATTAGCGCGAACATCCCTGAGTGGACCTATAATGCCGGTTCTTCCTTTGGTGGCCCACATAACAGCAATCAGATATAGAAAATATTCAATTCATAGAGATGTCAGTGAATCAATAACAACATGGACAGAATATCAGCACCTCAAATTTCCATGGACAATCCAGTGGTGTCCATCAAGACAATCAGAAGTAGCGGTCACAATATTACGCTGCCGTGTCCCTCCATTAAACCTATATTTACACAGGACTGGTCTGACGCTATCACCTCTGTGTCCATACTGTCAAGAAACAGAATCACTAGATCATTATTTTTTGGTATGTCGACGATACAAATTGTTAAGAAAAAGACATCTAGAACTTCCGTTCGCAAAACTAGGGTTAATGTTATCACCAGAAACCATACTATCTTTCGCTGCGTCAGTTATAGGGGTCAGCCACAGGGAGGTATTTGAGGCCGTTTGCAGTTACATAACGTCAAGAAAACGAATAAATTATTAACTTTTCTCTTGTATTTTATTTGTTTTAGTATGTTTTCTTATCTCTCTTTCGTTATATATATATTTTTTTACATCGAATAAGTGGCACTTCAAAAAAAAATAGGTGAACGTTTCAGCACGCAATTCTTCGCCAATCCCCCAGTGTGGGTATGAGCCATAATATGAGGCTATCATCATCATCATCAGCTCTCAAGCACTGGCTCGTGCCAGCACGCGACACGGTAACCGAAGAGGACCCCGATTCAGGAAGCTGGAACGTCGGCTGTGCTGGGCTGTGCCGACTCGTGGATCGAACGGCTGTTGTCCCTGGTTCCTGCTGGCCTCGACAGAACGACCGTTTCGTTGACATGCAGTGGTCTTTGGCAGAGTATCGGGAGTTTCAGGTAATCTCAATACCCTTATTTTAGTTCCTGGTTGATTGGTATTCCTTGCGTCAGCCGGCATGAGCTGATGTCGACCAGTTCTCCTGGCCAGGCGCGATCCGCCTGGTCACCATCCCTACCACCTAATGAATTGCCCATTGATTTATTTTTTCGCAGTGGCGTCAGCACCATTCCTGTGGAGCTTGTGCCTACCAATGGACGTTCCATCAGGATCACGAATCCACAGGCTGTCCAGAAGGCACTTCACGTCCAACCACTTCCAGACCATCACTGATGTGCGAGCGTTCGGACGAGTGTTCCAGACCGTGCGAGCGTTCCAGACCTGTGTGAAGACCTCTTGAAATGCATTCCATTCGCTTCCACCCCGGTGAGTGCTTTCATTCCGCCTCACCTTTCGTGCACAAAGGGTCTTGTACAGGGCGCAGACTCCCGATTAAGTCCTACTGAAACCATGGACAAGCTATCCGCAGCAGGCGTCATTGCTATCTACCGTTGCAATCGACTGGCAAATAACGAGAGGGTTCCGACAGAATCTGTTATTGCAACGTTTGTGGACACATCATGTCCATCTGAAATAAACATGTGGCCTCTTGGCTTCCGTGTAGAGCCGCTTGCTTCACGTCCCAACCAGTCTAAGAATTGTTGGAGATTCGGCCAATGTGCAGGAGGATGTAAGGGTAACTTGCGTTGCCGCACTTGTGGAGATGGTCATTCTTCAAGTGAATGCTCTACTCAATCTCAAAAGTGCTGCCTCTGTGGGGGAGAACACCCAGCACACTATTCGAAGTGCTCAGCTCGCGCTCAAGGAATACAAATTCTTGAAATAATCGACCGCCATCACTGCTCCCGAAGAGATGCAATTTTAGCTATCAAAGACAGGGCATTCCGATACTCTGGTGTTAGAGCGCGCAACGCTCCAAGCATGGATCTTAATCTCTCAGAAGCAATTGACTCTGCTGTGGAAAAAGCAGCTGCTAAAGCTATGGATAAATTGATATCCAGTCTCTCTGATTGCTTAGCGCAAATCATTTCCAGTCACATGATGCAAATAATGCAGACCACTAAGACGCAAATGCAGTCCGCAGTATCTAACGCCACACCTCGAATGCCTAGCAACGAGGTAGCGACGCCTTCCACAGTGGTAGAACATTCCACAGACACCACTTCGCTAGTCCAACCACGCAAGGATGAGCCCTCTTATTCAGACACTGTTAGTGCCGCACATATGGAACTTGACACTCGAGCTCCCGAACGTATGGGGTCCCCAATTTAAAAACTATGAAACCAAAATCAAAAAAGAGTCAACCAACTCCTGTGCTTACAGAAAGTATTCAAAAGGCGGCAGTTGCCACTGCGGTGCGTTCAACGCCATTGGACAGTTGAAAGTGCTGCAGTGGAACTGTCGTTCTATATTTTCAACTTTAACAAATTTATCTTGCCTATCTATTCAATTCAATCCAGATATCTTACTTCTTCAAGAAACGTGGCTTTCACGAGAGAAAAATTTTCATTTAAAAGGTTTTCGTTCTTTCCGATTAGGTCGAGACTCGCGAGGTGGACGATTAATGATACTTGTTTCCAGTAAAATTTGTCACAAGGCAAAAATTTTTTTCTAATCATGGACTGCTACTGCGAAAGTTTGGCCATAGATTTATGTCTCCCAGGATACCATTCTTTTTCAATTGTAAATGCTTATTTCGCCACCGGTATGCAAAGTACACGTCAACTTGATAGGGCTGTGGCTGCCTGTAGAAAATAAATTTTGTTTGTAGGGGATTTTAATTCGCACCACGTGTCGTGGGGGCTAAAAACAGATTTGTGCGGTAAGCGACTTTGGGAGTGGACTATTGATAGTCACCTTTCATGTGAGAACACAGGACAAGTAATGCTTGCTAGAGGACCCTTTCGTTCAGTGTTAAATTTGACATTTTGTAGCGCTGGCATCAAGGTTTTGTCGTGGGTAGCGGCTGACTCAGCAAGCAACAGTGATCATCTTCCTGTGTTATTTGAAATCAATTGTCCAATAACATCTTCAGAATACCAGGCATGCACATTTGTGGGTCATACGAAATTTAGGACTTTCTTGCGTTCTGCCGTTTCGAAACTTGCCAATGCCAAAGATAAGGAAATCGCTTCAGTCATTTGCTCAATTCTAGAGGATTCCCGGAAGCAAGCTGAATTTGTCATCCCTTCGGCTAAAGGCGCCGCTTGTCCTTGGTGGAATAATGAGTGTATGCGTGACTGTAGAAGAAGAAAGCCCGCTTGCAAAATGCTTCTGCATAATCAGTGCACGACAAATTGGAAAAATTATCAGTTTCACGCTGGTGTATCTAAGCGTACTGTTAATCGAGCCAAAGAGGAATACGATATTAGACATTACGATTATCTATCTAATTAAAAAAATAAGCGTGTTTCATTTGCATTCCTTCGTGCTAGGAAGGTGCTACCAACATCCTTAACATAAGATTCAATTGTTCTGACCCCGCAGGAATAAGCGCCTCCCGAGAAAAGATTGCCCAAGGCTTAGAAAATTGATTTACGGCCAGGCTTCCGGCTATTCGTTCTACATTAGATCCTTGGGAAGGCTTCACTCCAATTTCCTTAGCTGAACTAAAGGATACTGCACTATGTTTACCGAAGTCAGCCCCTGGTCCTGATGGTGTCACAAATGCAATGTTAAAAATATTGTTACAGGAATCGCCTAACGTCCTTTTACACCTGGTGAATTATTCAATTAAATATGCTTCGATTCCGTTGCGCCGGAAGCTCGCGAAAATAATATGGATGCTTAAGAAAGAAGGAAGGTATGTATTGAAGAAAATTAGGCCCATGGCGCTTAAATCAAACGTAGTAAAATTCATTGACAGGCTTCTTCACTGTTGCATCATGCAATTTAATAATGATAATTCCATTATTTGTCCCTGTCAGATTGCTTTCAGATTAGATATGACCAGATGAACGTTGTAATTGCTACAGATGCTTCACAATATGAAGAAAAGTCAGGTGCAGGAATATTTTCCCCGATTCTCGATTGGACATTTTCTCTTCGGCTGCCAGATTTCATACCGATCTTTTTAGCCGAATTCATGGCCGTGGTGCTGGCATTACGCAAATTAGGACCATCAATCATGTGAGCGGTGATAGTCACTGGTTCGTTATCATTGTGCTCATCCCTTACTGCTTCTATTGATTTTCGCGTGATGAGGAATTTTCATTCATTGGTGCCTGGTTATTTGAGAAGCGTGCGTTTGATTTGGCCGCCTGGCCATAAAGGACTAATCCTAAACGAAATTGCAGACTCTCTAGCCGAGGCATCGATAAGTGGCCCGATTCTTCTTTGCTGCTCTTAGACTGCTTATGTTACTGCTACTAGATTTCGCAGGAGTGTCATACAGACAGTATCAGGCGCCGCAATTACTAACTCTGTGGATTATGGACATTTCCTACACACTTGGAACAGAGATTTTTGCCGAACACGGAAAATTGAAGTGTCCATCACGAAGCTGCGCTGCCGTATACCTCCATTGAACTTCTACCTGCACAAGTCTGGTGTGGTCCTCCTACCATTATGCTCATGTGGTAAATCGGAGACAATAGACCATTTCTCATTGCCCTGCAGACGTTTTTCTATTATAAGAAAACGACTACTTGAAATCCCGCTTGGCTCTATTGCTCTAACTTTACCAGTGCCTGTGATCCTATCTTTTGGAGCCTCCATTATTGGGTTCAGCCACAGAAACGTTCGCTTGGCAATAAAAAACTACCTCATTGAAAAAAATTGATTTCAATGTTAGACTGGTCGTTCTCCCTCCCAACCACAGGTTTCTTTTATTTCATATCTATTATTAATTATTATTAATATTTCATACCCGGTTTTCTTCTGTATATTTCCTTTTTTCTCCGAACACAAAACGTTTACATTTAAACTCCAATGCTCAAATTGTTGACTCCCTTGTTATTATTTTTATGCACCTAATTGAACCACCCAATTCTTGGCCAATCCCCCACTGTGGGTATGTGCCACGGCCACTTAGGACAACAACAACAACAGCCGCAGCAGCTCCTCCGGAGGCGGCTCCGACTTGTCGTGGTGGATTGCTGAGCGAAAGCATTCACTGCGGCTTCTGTCACTTGGCCAGGTTTTGGGTGATATTAGGCTTTACTAATCTTATTTGTTGAGCTCTCACCGATTCTAACACCAGCTTCATCCTAGGCTGATGTCCATCAACTTCCCCGGTAGCGGTTTTTTCCCATGGGCGGCCTCTATTCCAACGGATGAATTACCTCTATATTTGTTCATCCGCAGTGGTGTGAACAGCATCCCGGCGGCTCTGGTTCCTTCAAATGGAGGCTTGATACGTCTGACAAATCCCCAGGCGATCCAGAAATCTCTGCATGCTGCTGCTACTTCATACCAAACCATCACGGAGGTGAGGCAGTTCGGCCGCGAAGGTATCGTGTGTCGATGGTCACACCAGTCCTGTGTCGCGGATTTGCTTAAGTGGTCATCATTCGCGTCAATACTGGTGAGTGCCTTTATCCCTGCTCACCTCGCCTGCAATAAGGGAATAGTCAGAGGTGTCGATGCTGATCTTTCTCCCGCTGAAACACATGAAGATTGTCTGGGACTGGAGTATTTGCTGTTGACCGATGCAATCGAGTGGTAGACAATAAGCGGGTCCCAACAGATTCGGTGATCGCAACTTTTGTTTAAGAACAGACTTGTGCCGCACCCGGCTGTGCAACTTGTCCTTGGACAATCGACTAACGTGTGTAAACTCTGGATCTAGTACGTTTGTGAGAGGCCGCTCATACTCTTCACTAGATCTTACATTCGGTGGCCAAGGTCTGCGTAACTTCTTGGTCGGCTATTGATTGTTCGACAAGCAGTGATCCCCTTCCAATATACTTGACGTTGCACGTCTTGTAACATTTATGAGTGACCAGGTTTGAACTTTCATAAATTACAACATTTTGAAAGAATGCTTGCGAAATATTCTTTCATCTCTGTCTGATGCGCCTACAGAACAAAAAACCAAGATTATCTGTTGCGCTTTGGAAAGTTCTGAAAAAGAAGGCTTAATTTACAATTAGATTGAATAAAAGAAATTCTTACAGTCCTTGGTGGAATGAAGAATGCACTCGAGACTACAGAAAGAGAAAAGCTGCTTGGAAAAAATTATTGCATAACCAGAGTCCCAAAAATTGGAGTGACTATAAAATTTTTCGAGCTGTCTTTAAACATACAGTCTCTAAAGCCAAAGATGAATTTGACTGTAAGCATGTTGATTTCTTGTCTAACAATAAAAATAAGCGTGCATTGTTGCGTTTTGTATTCGTTAGAAAAGTTCTTCCGCGTCAAATTAATATTGACTCTGTACTCTTAGGTAACGATGAAATGAAACAATTACTAGAAGAAATCGCGAAGGGATTATCAATTAGATTTTCTTCCGTCTTGTGAGTTGTTCTCGCTTACGGAGGGCATCAGATGATTTTACATAAATCTCCATGTTAGAATTGACTGAAATCGTGGAGCGACGTCCCGATTCAGATCCCGGCGTGGATGGAGTAACATCTACTATGATCAGAATTTTAGTTAAGGAAGCTTCTGATGACCTTTTAGCTATTGTAAATTACTCAATTTGGTTCTCATGGATTCAGTCTGCGTGGAAAATTGCTAGAATCATCCCTATTCTTTTAAATCATGGGGAAGGATATACAATCGATAACATTAGGCCAATTGCGTTAACTTCAAATTTCAATAAAATAACTGAAATAATTCAATATGCCCATATGATTAAATTCATACAGAACAAAGACTTTCTTAGCCCCTGCTAAATTGGATTCCAACCATCAGGTTCAATTTGGCATGTGACGTTGATTGAGATACTAGAATAACATTAGCACGGCGACAGAGGCAAATAGGTGCTCTTGTGACATAAAACGTTTGCACAGCCTACGACAGTGTAGAACACTTAATTTTATTAGATATATTGCGAAATCTAGAAGATTCCAAATTATTTTTCAAACTGGATTGGTGAATTTCTAAATGGAAGAACATTTTACTGCTGTCTAAGAGGCGTTTCCTCGAGTATATATAATCAATCACGAGGTGTTCCTCAAGGAGCTCTCACTTCGCCATTACTATTTCATATTCTGATGTGTTCCATTCCCGTTCATCAAAATGTACAAACATACGCATACGCGGATGACATTGCTTTCTTTGCATCATTGAAGTGATATGGAAACCTGATAACAGTGATATAGAAACCTGGTTAAACAAAATTCGCCTTTCAATCAATGTTATAAAATGCTCGATATTGGTTTTCCCTCTTAACACTCCCTTTAACTATACCTCAAGTGGAGTCGGCGAAATATTTAGGTGTAGTATACGAAGGTTCCCTCAGCTGGCTCAGCCGTATTGGCCAGAGAGTTAAAAAAGCAGTGCAAATAGCTGGTATGCTACGTAAGCTGTGCAACAGTCAGTCCGAAATGCGGAGAGATCCACTTTTAATGATATAAAAAAATGTATGTGCAGCCCTTTTTAGAATTTGGATGTGTTTTATTTTCTGGTGCTCCAGCTTATAAATTACATCCGCTTGTGCTACTTGAGCGGCAAGCCCTACGACTGTGTTGCGGATTACCGAAATGTCTTGCCAATAGCATACTACACCAAGAAGTCAGGTTGCCCTCAATATTGTGTAGATCTCGTTTACTGACGGTGCAAACAGTCTTAAAATTGTGTGAATCCCCTATTACAAGATTGGAATACATATTCATTTCCCACCCTGCACTTTTCTTCGGAGTACACTGGCATCGTTTTCACACACCACAGGTGGTCTTCGTACAAACATTGATCAATCCCTTAAATGTACGTCTCTGGGAGGTATCGACTATTTGTGATGTTCGACAGAGCCCACAAATTATATATGATGACATCTATCCAAATAATGCAAAACTTCTCTCTTATAATACATTAAACGGCTTATTACAAGACCATTTATTGAGTTGATCTATAAGTACGGTCATTGCGACAGACGCCTCACGGTGTGAAGAAAAAGCTGGAATTGGCACTTTTTCTCCTGCACTAGACTGGTCATTTGCTATCAGGATTCCGTATTTCTTTTCCGTATTTTTGGCTGAATTTCTAGCTGTAGTTCAAGCCCTACGCACACTGAATTCGTCAATAACGGCGGTAGTAATTGTAGTAATGGACGGAGGAACAGGAATGAACGCACCTTTATTGAGTTAGTCGTTTAGGTAGCCAACTCTGCCGTGACGTCATGCCACTCAGGCATTGACGCATGCGCTCCTGGCGTGCGTGAATGGCTGACTTCACATAAATTCCTTCCCCTTAGGAGGAGCTCTAGAAACGGTCTGGCGCCTTGCGACGCCGGGTTGATCTGCGAATTGGAACTGCCAGAGGTCCAGCATTGGCAGTACCCGTGTCATGCTCTTCCGGGACTCCAGTGTTGGCAGCTCCCGTTTCGTGCTCTTCGCTAGCCGAGGAATTGGGGCTGGTACCCGAAAAGCCCGCCAGAGGGTCTGCATCTTCGTTTGGTGGGGCTAATCCTCCGTTCCTTTCAGCGCCTTCCTCGTCCAGCGATGTTGGTTGCTGAGCATCCGCGCGGTGTCGTAGCTGATCTTCATGACGCTCACATAGTTCTCCATCCTCCGTCTTGACCATGCTCAGGCGGGCGCCCCTGGTATTCTGTATCACTCCGGGTCTCCAGCTCGCACCTGCCCTATAGACCAGAACACGCTAGTCTCGCACCCAGACTAACCGAACGAATACTCTCGCACCCGGGTTGCCCGGTCGACCGGCGCTATTTTGTACTGGGCTGCCAAAGTGTGTTCGCCGGCGACCAGTAGACATGGCAAGCGCCAGCTCTAGGGCTCCAAAGTGCGGAAATGTGCCCGTTCACACGGATCCAAAGTAGAAGAAGTCATCTGGGCATCATTGCGTCGTGTTTGGATGCCAAAACAACCAGCGGAAAAGGAGCAGTTTGCTTAGCGCTGTTTGCGAAGAGCACAACACACGTAGGGAATCGTGCCGGTGCGGTGTTTTCAGCCTGCGCCGATTTCCATCCGCAACGAAGAATGCCAAGCTGCGCCACCGGTGGATAGCTGCAGTGAATAGGAAGAACTACCAACCCAGTAAAAATGCACGAGTGAGTATTCGATCTGTGTATATTTTGGTGCCACGTTCAACTTTGCGCCTACAAACGTAATACGTGTAACACGCAGGTTTGCTCCGAGCACTTGCTGGGCAACAAGCCTACAGAGCAGAATCCCGCGCCGGTGGTTCGCCTTGGCTATAACAAAAAGGCAAGCCTTTTCGTGTTTTCATTCAGGCAGAACTCCCGACGGTTAAGCGGAACAGTTGAGTTTGCGGTTAGCGATATTTGCAGCTGGTGCACGGAATGACCATTAAGCGTAAACGACAAGTTGTACGCCTTGCTGGTGATCGTTATTGCTAATGAAAGTAAAGCGAAGTCTGCTCGTCACGTAGCATGCGTCCACAAAAATGTATAGGACGACTACTCGTCGCCGAAGGTGTTCTTGTAGCGCACCTACCTTTACGAACTGGTGTTGCAGGTGTCATTCGTAACGAATTCCTTTGAGCCTCCTGAGCTCTAAACTGCGTGCGGGCTGTTATGCGGGGCAAAGCGCAAAATATTTCCGTTCATATGGCGAGGAAAATAAGGTGCTTAATTATTCTTGTATTTTGTAACAAAATTTTGATCGTTCTCACTAGGTTTTTTTTTTTTTTTACTGCCTTCTTTTCTAAGGGAGCGCCAACAATCCGATGGCTTCGCACAAGCGAAACAGGTCTGGTACCAGGTAGCTGCAGTTGGTGGGGCTCATTTCTTAGAATGCAGGTGCAGTTGTTGTCTTGTACCAAAGGGGTCCTGATGATGCAGCTTTAAGTAGGGATGGTAATTTTACGTGCCCTATTATGGTTTGTGCAACTGTACAACACCTGCATCTGTCATGCTCGCCCTGTTATACGGGCTTTGACTGCACATGTAGTTTAACATTATAACTACTGTAGTACCTCATTTTCCAATGAGTGCAGGTTTAGCATCATATGCTGCTTTTTCGAGTGCTGTAGGCTTTTGTTCTGAATGTTGTACTCTTAAGTGGTTGCATGATACAATTGGCCTGGTGTATTTTCTATTTCATTATGAGAGGACTTTATATCTTCGCAACAGTGATGGCATGGGAAAGAACTACAGCCCTTCTTACTATAACATCTATTTTGTTTTCAATGTGCAGGTGGTGAAGGGCAGGCGTCTGCTAACCAGGCAGTCAAACGACCTCGCCAGTTGGTTGCCAAACGCGGCCAACCCAGTAGAGACCATGACAAACAAGACCAAACTGAAAGTGCAGATGACAGTGTTCTGCGTGCTTTAATAATATATGGCACCAACACAGTGCTGTAAATTCCTTCACAGGTTACGTGCCAAAAAGCTCACACGTGCTCTAGCATATAGCGCGCGGTTTGTACAAACGTAATAGCGTACCTACCCGATGTATTCGCTTCTGCAGTCTGCACAGCACTCAGTGTAGCCATTGCGGACTTGCATGACGTCTTGAAGTTTGATTGAATCCAGACAGCGAAAATGACAGGTTAGAAAAAACGCGAAACACGCCTTCCGCCCAGCTGAAAAGCCCAAGTTTCGCTTTCGCGCGGGGTCGCATCTCCCGGCGTGGCAGCCCAGGCCTGCTACTTCGCGGCGCTGGGGATAGATGGCGCGACCGGCGCTCATCAATATGGTGGCGCCCTTTGAATTCACGGTGTTCTGGTGTATAGTCCTTGCACCAGACCGGTTGTCCGGGCGAATGTCTGCGCGGAAGTGCTCCTGAAGCAGGAAAAGGACGTGACACCACATTATCCAACAGAGTACGTGGCTCGAAACCAAGAAGCAAGAAGCCAGGTGTCTTTCCGCTTTGGAGTGCGGTGCGCCGATAACGCAGTAGCCATCGGGCCAAGCGTCTTTCAAGGGTTCCATGCACGTTTTTGCGCAGACCTTCTTTAACAGTGTGCACTGCCCTTTCTGCCAGCCCGTTGGATTGCGGATGATACGGAGGAGATCGTAGGTGCACTCTGCCATTATCTTCCATGAATTGGCGGAACTGTCTACTTGTGAACTGTGCCCCGTTGTCGGAGACAAGTGTTCGTGGAAACCCAAATCTGCTGAAAATGCCCCGTAGCGCTTCAACAGTGTTATCTGCGCTGGTTACTTTAAGCGGAACAACCCCTATCCATTTGGTATGCGAATCCACTACGATCATCAACACTCGCCCGCCCTTCGACTGGTCCTGCGAAATCAACGTGGATTCTAGACCATCGCTCAAATGTGTCCGGCCACGGAGCCGGCTCTTGCGCTGGTGGCATGCTGCAGTTTTGCTGGCACACTGCACATGCGTGTACGATATTCTGGATATCCTTGTCAAGTCCGGGATACCAGAAAAGTGCCCGTGCTAGATTTTTCATCGCCGACATGCCTTGATGGGTATCGTGCAGCAGCTGCAGCATTGACTCCCGAGCTGCGGCGGGTATCACGGCCCGATGGCCCCAATAAACAATACCATGGCTGCATTTCAGCTCGTCTTTCTTTTGGAACATAGGTCGTAATGCTTCTTGTGTTGCCGGCAATTTCCTTGGCCAGCCTTCCCGAACACAACGCATAACCGCCATGAGCTTGCCATCACGTGCCGTCATTTCGGCCAAATTGTGCGACGACACCACCCCTGTGTTCAGGTGGTCTGTTAGCAGCACGTACTCCCGTTCATCTTTCAACATTGACGTCACTGTCTTGTCATCATGTGGCGCTTGCAAGGGAAGACGGCTCAATGCGTCAGCCACAATTATGTCCTTTCCCGGTTTGTACTCAATGGAATACTTGTAACCACCGAGTAAAAGTGCCCAACGCTGTATCCTTGCTGCTGCCAAGGGTGGTATTGATTTATCGGGACTAAAAAGACGCATCAGCGGCTTATGATCTGTGACCAATGTAAATTGGTTTCCCAGCAAATATTCGCGAAACTTCGTCTCGCCGAACACCACTGCTAAGGCTTCGCGCTCAATCTGAGCATAATTCCGCTCGGCTGAAGAGAGGGTGCGAGATCGAAACCCGATTGGCTGGTTTACGCCGTCATCTCTGTGGTACAAGACTGCCCCGATACCGCATGAGGATGCGTCCGTTTCCAAGATGAGTGGTTTTGTTGGGTCATAGTGGATCAAAATCTGCACCTCCTTTATCAACCGCTTCACTGCCTCGTATGCATTCTTTTGCTTAGCTTCCCATTGCCAAGGCGTGTTCTTTCTTAACTCATATAATGGCGCAAGCACTGTAGCCAAGTTCCCCAAGAATGCTATGTAATACGTAATGAGACCCAGTAGCACGCGAAGTTCCGTTACACACGTAGGTTGAGGCATTCGTAAGAGCGCGTGGATGTTTTCCGTCTTTGGTCTTAGGCCTTTTCCGCTAATGCGGTGACCAAGGAATTCCACCTCCGACTGACGGAATCTGCATTTGAGCGGGTGAAGTTTAACACCGGCTTCCCTGAACCACTGGAACACTTTGCGCAACGTGTCACAATTTCCTCTTTTCTCGGCGACCACCACACCACCTAAGTACACTTGCACACCCGGTAGCCCTCGCAACAGTGCTTTCATTCGCTTCTGAAAAAATGGCTGTGGCTTAGCTAAGGTTAAGCCCAGGATGCGAAGCATACTAGCCTTTATTTTAGTTGTTGAACCACTGTTTAGCCTGGTGAACTGCTGTTGCTTGGCTATATTTGGTTCGGCTAGACGAAGAAACAACTCATGCGTTACTCTGCTTCGCCTTCAAGAGTGGAACGCGACAGCGTTCCCGTCGACCCGCCAAGGGGTGTAAGACAATGGGCTATGGCGCAGCGACTACGCGCCCCGCATTGGTCGCGGTGAGCGTCGAGCAACGCAGCGTTCGGCGCGGCAACGAAATGTGCGCCTGAGCAAGAGACGCACGCCTGAGAAACAGCTCGTTTCTAAGGCAACACCGCATTCACTAGAGGCGCTTTTGTACCGCTTTGAAGCATCGTACTCGTGGCTCAGTGGTAGCGTCTTCGTCTCACACTCCGGAGACCCTGGTTCGATTCCCACCCAGCCCATCTTGCAAGAGTTGAGCCAAAGCCACCTAGAAAATCAGTCTCCGTAGCACGCCGCAACCTTTGCTTCTCATTCCAACGAGCAGCTCTGTCTCCAGGAGGCATCTCACCTCGTGAGTGTCTAGCAGAGGCAAGCGCAGCTCCTTATATACCGCCGCGACGCCGCGAGCGACGGCGCGAGTTGGAGCCCCGTTTCTCCTCTGTCGTGACATCACGGTGTCACGTGGTATTGAAGGCGACACCGCCGCGCCTGAGGAGCTGGGTTGAGCTCTCGTAATATGCTTCGCATAAAAACTGCCGGTGCCGACGCCACCCCAAACGGCAGCCGGTTGAAGCTATACAACCCTTTTGGCGTGTTTACTACCAGCAGCTTCTTTGTCGCGTCATCTGTTGGTAGCTGGTTGTATGCATCCTTCAAATCTATTGTACTGAATACTTCCCCTCCGCTGAGCTTCGCAAATATGTCCCTTATCATTGGCAGCGGATATTGTTCCGTGTGGCATGCTGTGTTGGCTGTCGTTCTAAAATCGCCACACCAGCGGATGGAGCCGTCCTTCTTGACGATGGGAACGAGTGGCGCAGCCCACTCGGCGCTGGCGACCTGCGTCAGTATGCCCGTGTCAACGAACTTTGTGATTTCTGCATTTACAGGCTCTTGTAGTGCGTACGGTATAGAACGGGCCTTGCAGAATCGCGGTACGATTCCTTCGCGTAACTGTAGATGAACCGGAGGCCCCTTGATTATTCCCAGCCCTGGCGAAAACAAATCGGCATATTCCGCCCTCAGCGTAGCAGCAATGGCAATTTGGTCAGGAGCTGGCGGCTTAACGTCGTTGACGTCCACGTTGACCACTGGGCTTCCAGTCAGCTGGAATGCTTGAATTATGTCTCGCCCACACAGGTTTGGGCCTGAGCAGCCGAGCACTACTAGCGTCGCGTTGGCGGTTCGTCCATCGTAGGTGACAGGAACTTTCAGCTGCCCTTTAACTGGTAGTCTCCATAGGAAGACTCTCAGTTGAAACGACGACTTGTCGAGCCTGGGCCAGCGGTGGTGATGCTGGGCATAAGTTGGCCATGTCACTATTGACACTGGTGAACCTGTGTCCACTTGCATCTTCACAGGCACCCCTTTCCACTGTAACGTTCGCCATATCGGCCGAACCAGTCCTGTCGACGACTCACGGAGGTGTAACAGGAACTGTCCGTAGTCCTCGCTGTCCGAGGATGGTTCCTCACAGTGAGCTACGTTTTCTTGGTTTGGCTTGGAATTGCACATTGAAGCCAGGTGTCCCCTCTTCCGACAAGAGAAACACTCAACGTGGCGGAACCTTCATTTGGCGGTCTTGTGGGTGTCGCTTCCGCAGCAAAGGCAGCCGGTCTGTACTTCATTGTTCGAATTTTTCATCCTGTCTGGCTGTGGTCTTCTGGAGAACTTCTGCTGCTCTTGCTTCGTTCGCACTGCGTGGACGCCCTCCCTGATTGGCCCATCTCCCATCTGTTGTACGTTGCGTGCAGCCATCTCAGCGGCTAGCGCCACATCCTCTTATTCCTGCAGTGTGAGCGTGTGCCTTGCTAGCAGATTACGACGCACTCCAGCATCCCGTAGACCGCAGACAAGCCTGTCACGCAGCATTCTCTCTAGCGCCTGGCCAAAATTGCACCTGTTAGCCATTTTCCGTAGCTCGACAATGAAGTCGCTTGTCGACTCGTCAGCTCGCTGATTCCTTGTGAAAAACTGATAAGACTCCGCTATCTCGTTGCCTTTCGGTGCAAAATACTAGGCCAGTTTTTGAACTGCGGCTTCGTACGTCAGATCCTGAATTTTGTTAGGCGCACAACGGCCTGCCAGGAGATCTACAGTCTTGGTACTAAGGGCGGCAACAAGTAAGGCCCGACGCTTCTTCGGATCGACAATCTCGTGGGCTTCAAAAAAAGCTTCTAATCGCACCTGATATGCGTCCCACTTGTCGTCCCCTTCGTCAAAAATAGGCGGCCCAACTTGCGTCGCCATGCTTTACCCTGGCCGTGGC
The DNA here is from genome assembly GCF_038994185.2 of Dermacentor albipictus. Taxonomy (NCBI): domain Eukaryota; kingdom Metazoa; phylum Arthropoda; class Arachnida; order Ixodida; family Ixodidae; genus Dermacentor; species Dermacentor albipictus. The sequence goes on along the minus strand of NC_091826.1, from coordinate 59,318,118 downwards.
GGTTAATCCTCGTCGCCACTGTAGTAATGGACGCAGGAACAGGAATGAACGCACGTTTATTGAGTTAGTCGTTTAAGTAGCCAACTCTGGCGTGACGTCATGTCACTGAGGCATTGACGCATGCGCTCGTGGCGTGCGTGAACGGCTGACTTCACATCAGTAATAATAACAGATTCTTTATCCTTATGTTCCTCGCTCACAGCAAATGTTGTCACTGGCCTTTTACGTACAATTCAATTTCTAGTGCCTGCCCACATAAATTTAATTAGATTGGTTTGTTTGCCTGGACATGAAGGATTAGTCATTAACGAAGTAGGTGACAATCTCGCGAGAGCGGCCCTCAGTGGTCCTGTATTACCATTACTTCCTACAATGGCTTACCTAACGATTACTAGATTCAGGAGATATACAATTATTCAAGACTTTTTGAACCCAGCTGTAGCTAATTTTTCAGAATATCGACACCTCCTATTCCCTTGGCCCGAAAATTCCTTTCACACGAGAAAAACTGAAGTCAACTTTGCCCAATTACGTTGTAGAATACGAAAATTAAACTTCTATCCTCCCAGGGCTCGTCTGCTGCCCTCCCCTCTGTGCCCAGTCTGTGGAGACATTGAAACAATAAATCATTTTTTTCATATTCTGCCGCTGTTTTACTTCTTTAAGAAAAAATGTTCTAGGACGAAGATTTACGCAGCTTGGTTAAAGCTTTTCAATTATAAATATCCTTTCTCTACGAGCCTCCTCTCTTGGAAAGTGCCACAGGGATATTTGCTAACCGTGGAGGAATCTATAATTGCTACAAAGAGATTGTCTCGAATTGCTAAACATTTTATTTTTGTTCATTTCCTCCAGTTAGCTTTACCAAAGTTAGTATTTATAAAGATTGCCTAATTTCATCCAAATCTTGGCCAATCCCCCACAGTGGGTGTGCGCTATCGCATAACGAATACCATACCATTCCATACCATTGAGTCTTTCTGGCCGTTGGAAAACACTGGCGTCTGTACGTGGTGATGACTGTGGAACGTTCTTGCGCCAGGAAACCAGAGCCTCGGTGTCTTCTCGCTTCTTGCAGGCAGGTGACGTGGCACGACCCTTGGCTTACAGTCGGGCCGCCGTCCAGGTGCAGCCAGTCCGTAAGCGCAGGAGCGTGGAACGACTTCTCCTGGAAAGACCGTACGCTGGGAGCGTCTTGGGAGCCTTGCCACTAACCACTCGGCGGTCCGGGCACATGGAGGTGAGTAGGCACCGTAGCCGATGTCTAGTGTAGTCTAAGGTCGCTGCCGCTAAGGTAGCTTCTAGTTTGTAGGTAGGTAGTTTGTTAGCGCCTGCTACAACGCTTGCCTGCTTGCTCAAGACAGCCACCTGTCGGCTTCTGCACATGGTGGAGTCTAGTAGCCCCCATTCTCACTCTTCCTCAATCCACGATCACTTCCCACTCCCTCGCTCTTGGCGACTTTTTGCGTGATCCCTCAAGGTGTCTGAATTAGGCGTCATTTCGCCCTATATATCGCTATCATAATCAACAGGAGCAACAGTAGTAAATGAAGATTTTACCATGAAGCACTCACTAGAAGTACAGTGGGTACCCTTTTGGTAACCACCCTTCTTGTTACATCACAAAGGATTCCTGGTGACACTTTCACCGATGCTTTGTTGGGTCCGTGCTGGAAACGTGCTATCAGAGACCATCTTCGTCTTGACGCACAGCGGGAGGAGTTGTTGTAGACGCTGCCAAGTATTACGCAGTGGCCTCTAGGGCCTCCTGTCTTCCTGCTAAGTGTGGAACATCAGTGGCACTCACTTGCATTCTGCCGGATGGGAAGCAAGTTTTCTTGGTGATGGTACAACTGACCTACCAGTTCTAACATCGTAGTCCACAAAAAACACACGTAAGAATACAGTGACGTAGAGGAAATATGCAATTCCTACTGCATCGATATTGAACCGTTATAGAAGCGTCACCAGTATTGGCATGATAGCATTTGGTTGTGAACTGTTGGATTACCATTGCGGTGAATTTTTAAGGACACTGCGGCCCATGACACCGCGCTATGAACTACTGATACAAATCGTGTTCTTACGTGCTGCTTGTGCAGGTGTTCACTACGCTGGTCATGGCATTTTCTGAGCACCATCGCTCGACCAGAAAACGCGACGTAAGCGATTGTGGCAGGAGCAGCCAGTGTAATAACAAGTAAGCGTGTTGACCCTAGCGGATATTAGCGTTCATCTTGCAAAGGTAAGTCAACTTTACCGTACAATCAGGCAAGGCTGTGCACACCACCGCATTGTAAGAGAATTGTTGCGACAGCGAGCAGTCATAGCTCTGTATAAATTGTATTTTCATGCACTTGTTTCTTCCCCTTCCCTCCTTATCATCATCTACCTCTTCTCCTCTTACGTTCTCCATTTTCCCCTTCCCACATAGTGCGGAGGAGCGATTGCGAAGCACGGCCGCCATGCTTAGCTTTCCTCCTTTCCAACATTAATGTATTTTTCTCTTTCACTTCGTCTGTCGCTCAAGTAGCTGCGTGACGTCGAAGGCTTTTACAGATCAGCGCACGGTGCAGTCAGACTCAGTTGTGTAGTGGCAAATAAACATCTCAAAGCGTGCTCTAAAGTCACATGTACGAACCGTGCTCTAAGTCACATGTACGTATGGCCGAGTTTATGTTATTTCAAGATATTTTAGCCATGTGCTAATCCGGATACATTGTAGTCTCAGCGATAACCCATAGCTCATTTGCTATAGTGTCCGAATGCAGATGGGGAAGGACTGGTGGCAGAACATTTAGTAGAAAATGTCACTGGCAGCTGACGAGACACTTAACATGAAGCTTCGAATTGTAATTCAGTGACTGCTCCTTTTGACGATATAATGACTTGCTAAACTCACTCCGACATTCGCTGAATGCCTCAAAGTCAGTTTTGTTATGACCTGAGAAATCTGGAGAAGTGTTTTAATTTTCCGCCTTCGAAAGCACTTTATTCGCATTACTGTTGTATGACTTGTTTTCTTTCTCAAAGAAAAGTTTTTTTTCTCTTCCGTAACAATGATTACTTTTTCTATGCACTTCAATATTGCTGGGCACAACACCATGTTAACGCGACACTATGGTGTGTTTGTGCGATCATGTCACGATGTCATACACTTTCTTGTCTTTTCTCGCCTGTGGGCACCGTCAAGTTATAAATAACAGCTGACTGTCAGCAGCTTTTTCCAAGGCCACAGGTAAAACTAAGGGAACTCAATTTCTCAGGAAGGTATTCTTTTCTCCGGCTACAAAAAAAGTGCACTGACGTTCGAGTAGGCTATAATGCTGGCCACACGGTACCTGTCCACGCTGTCTACCGCCACGATGATTTGCTCCACTCAGCAGCCGGTGGTTCATCACTTACAAAAGGGAATCTTACAAGAGTACGTACGTCAAATATTGGTGAGTGTTTAGCCACGCCTTCACGAGTGGCTACTTTTTATATTCTGTTTTCCATTCGCGCTTTTCTCTGCTTTATCTACGCTCACATCCTTTCTCACAGATACACACAAGTTATGCCCTCTTCTGTATATTTTCACGTCTCGCAGCATGCCAACCTGCTTGGCATGCATGTAGACGTGCATAGTCTTAACCGATGTTGCATTTGCGCTCCATTACTAAGGCTTTACAATTTAGCACGAAGAAAACTGGAACCTAGCATGCTTATGTCTGTAAAATAGCGAATTTGTGTACGTGAAGTGACAAGTGTTTGGTGTCTTGGTCAAACTTCTTTATTTCAATCGAGCCATTTGCGCAATTTGTCCCTCTTTTCTGTTAGCCACGCATACACGTAAGTAAAGGGACCTTTATTTTACATTGCGTTCAGGCAAAAGGCGAGCTATCCGAGTGTTTGTTCACCCAACGTATTTTACATAAAATTACCATATTTTAATTCTCAACTTGGGGCAAAGAGAACGAACGAATACGTCGGAGTGAAGTGCAACCGATGTTAGTCTCAACCAAGGTTGCATTTGCGTTCCATTATTTAGGCTTTACAATATAGCATGAAGAAAATTGGAAGGTAGAATGTTTGCTCCTGTGGAATAGCGTATATATGTACGTGAATTGACAAGCTTTTGGTGTCCTTGTCAAACTACTTTATTTAAATCCAGCCATTTGCCCATCAAGTATTTGACCCTCGTTTCTGTGAGCCGCGCATACGCGTAGTAAGTAAAGCGATTTTTCTTTTACATTGCGTTCAAGCCAAAGGCGAGCTATCTGACCCATCGTATCTATCTCGACCTATCTGACCAACTATCTATCAACCCATCGTATTTTACATAAAATTACCATCTCTTAATTTTAACTTGGAGCAAAGGGAATGAACGAGTCCGCCGGAGTGAACTGCATCGGTGGAGTTTTCTGAGGAATACCTTTTATCAACGATTCATTATTCAGTGTTCCAATTATTCGAGCACGCTTGTTTACGTATGCGGGCCCCTATATGATTGTACGTATACGTTTATGAGGGCACACATGTTCCCTGCATAAAAGGTAATTCAGTCGAGTTTTTCACGCGATACCTTAATTATTCTGGTGTGCATTGCCGCCTCCTTGATAACAATACAACGTTTACCTACGGGGTGTGCTAATATTCGAAATTACAACGGAGTTGTCCTCCTCGTAATTTGATTGTTCTCTGATTCGAGAAAGTTGTACCTGAGGACCACTGAATCAAACCATTGTTTACTATACCGAGTCCACCCGGAAGCCGTTACATAAACTTGAGTCGATATGTGGGAAACATTAGAGGTCATTGCAGTGGTTCATGCTAAAGCTTTCGTCCCACGTGTCCATACGGTCTTATCCGGCTCTTATTATGACTTTACCGATTCTCGCGTCTAATGCGCATCTTTATCCAATCAGACCCAGCGGTGACCCCTTTGCCAAGCTCTACTCCGACAACGACGTCTAGTCCTCCAAGGAGTAAGCCTTATTCTTAGCCACATTTCGATGAGAAAATGCATAAAAATGATAAATGCAGCTCGACGATGACGCTTCGTATTATCTTGCGCCATGTACAGAAACACGGATACAGGAAAACAAGAACAAATTTTGCGCATCAATCGTTAATCAGCGTTTTCCTCTGTATGCGTTTCCTTGCATACTGCAATAAGAAAATACGAAGGGGAAGTGTAGTAGGAGGAAATGAAAAAGGCTTTGAAAATTACGCGTCGCAATGCTATCACAAACACCAGCGACGAGCAGAGCTGGGGGAGGTTAAGGCTTCCGAAAAATCAGTGCCGTCTTCCTCTATGGAGGGTTTCGGTTGGGACGTCGCGCCATTTCAGGCCCCCGCCGCAACAGAAGCGATTTGTTGAAACACCATATACGACGGTGCCGTGTGCCAGGCGCTGTACCGACGCGACGTGGTGGCAACCACCGCGCCTTAGCTCTGATGCATGGTAGATTAGCCGCAGTGTACTACATGACAGCTTCTTGAAATCTGCAGAAGCGAGCACGCGAGTCTTTATAGAGAGTATTGACGTCACACCACATGTCTTCCCGCCGCGCCGCTCCTTCACCCCACCACGCTCCACCAATCTTCGTCGCGTCACTATGCTGCGCGATGCTATTTTTATACTCTACTCACACTCTCTCTCAGCTCTCTTTCACCCAGCTCGACGAAGCTGCGAACGTCAAGAGAAACCCAGCCAGGTTCTAACAGCTCCACATCAAAAAACAGTAGAACTCATCTCACGATCACTGCCGAGGATAATAGACAGATTTAGAATAGCGCTTGTCGCCTTACGTACGTTGAATGTAAGCACCTTTGCGGGACGTTCCAGTGCGCGTCCTTTCAAGTCTTTTAGTTAACCTTACGGAAAAACAAACGTAAACAAAACATCATAAAACAGGACAACGTCTAGCACCTCTTGCCAAACGTATCCAAGCCAACACGATCCATTAGCATCCATCTTGCTGTTGCTATGTGGACGCGTCTCGTTAGGCCTACGGGAGCCAGAATCGCCGAACGATCTCAGAAAATGGACGCGTTGTGCGCTCATAACAAACCATTCTGGTTAGTTTAGAGAAAGCGAAAGCTCGCTACAATAGATACTGGTGATCCACGCAAGTGAGAGCACAGCCATTCCGAGAATTCACGCTGAAGCGGGAGCCATGGGTTCCGCCATGTTCGACAACGCTATTTCTTAGCATCCGTAAACAATACGGACGTTAAACTCACCGAATAACGTACGTTATCCTAGCACACGTAAACCGCTGAAACTCAATAGCGTTCCCAGCATGCGCAGTGACGATGACGCTTTTATTTACGTGCCTAATGCTTTTACGTTCGGTTGCAAGCGCTAAACTAAAACTGTCTAATGCGATTAGCCTACGAGCGTAGTGACACACCGTATTTCTGAAGTCACGTCTATTAACGTATATAGTGGTCATTCTGTGACTTCTGTTGCATCCGATATATGCCGAAATACGCCTGTATCGCCCTTCATTGCTCTAGGCCTCGTTTGCCAATGTCGCCCATGAGCCTGGTGTCATGACGACGATTGTATTACGCTGACGCAAGGATCTCGATGAAACGATGAAAAGAAATAGCAATGATGGAAGGAAGAAGGCCGTACGACACTGATGGCATTACGACAATGAGATGACGATTCCTAACTTTTGACAAATGTGTAACGAATACAGCTTGGCGAAGGTGACATGAGGACAATTATATGACGAAAATAGCGTGACCACTAAGCTATGACGGCCTCCGGATGGCGAGGTGGGAATGGAGAACATGGCACGACCACGACGGCGAGACGTCTGTTTGAGGACGGACGCATGACGACGACTCTATGACTACAACTTAATGACGGCAACGGCACAACTGCGACAGGAGGACAAAGCGATGACGACGAGTGTAGGACGTCAATTGCTTGACGACGAGTGTGTGACGAAGCTTGTATGAAGACGACGCCGTGACGCCGAAAGCACGTTGACAGCGGAAGCGTGATAGCGACCTCCTCACGACGACGCAAGGACGGCGGCGGCATGCCAGTGGCCGCTTAATCGCGATTGAATGACGACAGCACTAAGACTATGGTATGCCATTCGGCTTGCCATCCAGCACGACCTGATAGTCCAGTGCACCAATACGCCGAATGATCGTGTATGGTATGAAATAACGTCGAATAAGCTTTCCACTCAGAGTGCGTCGGGGTATCGAGAAACAATCCAAACATGGTCGCCGGGCTCGTATTTCAACGTGGCGTGGTCGAAGGTTCTAATGTTGTCTGTCCATCCTTTGTTGGTTCTTGAGACGCACGCAGCTGAACTGTCGGGCTTTTCCTTCTTCTCTTCCGGAATGCTGGGGTTGACCAGGCAAAACAGCCGAGTCATCTTTTCCGTGAAAATGGCGATGCTCTCGTTCGCTAGCTGTACACAGACTTCCAGCAGGGCTTTAACGCTTTCATTGTGGGTGGTTTTATGCGAAGCGTATTACTAGAGCTCAACCCAGCTCCTCAGGCGCAGCGGTGTCGCTTTCAATACCACGTGACACCGTGACATCACGACAGAGGAGAAACGGGGCTCCAACTCGCGCCGTCGCTCGCGGCGTCGCCTTCAAGGCTGACCACGTGACACCGTGACGTCACGACAGAGGAGAAACGGGGCTCCAACTCGCGCCGTCGCTCGCGGCGTCGCGGTGGTATGTAAGCAGCTGCGCTTGCCTCTGCTAGACACTCACGAGGTGAGATGCCTCCTGGAGACAGCGCTGCTCGTTGGAATGAGAAGCGAAGGTTGCGGCGTGCTACAGAGACGGTTTCTAGGTGGCTTTGCTACGGCGCAGCGACTACGTGCCCCGTATCGGACGCGGTGAGCGTCGAGCAACGCAGCGTTCGGCGCGACAACGAAATGTGCGCCTGAGCAAACGCCGCACGCCTGAGCCGATGCCGACGACACCGGCTTTTCTGCGACACGAGCTCCTTAACGCTGTCGCGTTAAAATAAAGGCTAGTATGCTTCGCATCCTGGGCTTAACCTTAGCTAAGCCACAGCCAGTTTTTTGTGAAGGTCCTCGCGAATTTGCTTCGAAAAACGTCCCGCGTCGCTAATGTAAACACCCCAATCTCGAACTAGGCACTCGCGACGTCTTCCAAGACGGACACACGGAGTAGATATGCTCGGATTACCAGCTGTTGAAGGCTTGAGTGAGGTTTCCGAGTTGTCGGACGGAGCTCAGTGGAAGTTGGGTGGTTCCCTTGGTTGTTGCAGTAAGATGGCTGCAGGCGATGCAAGGTTGGTCATTGGAGTAGCTGACCTGGCTGCGATCTTCCTCGTCGACTCGGGTAGAAGACCAAGTTTCGAGGCCCGCTTTCGTAGTCTGCGGCTAGCTCAATGGTGAGAGGTGACGTTGCGTTGTCTTCACGATTTGAGCTTCACGTGGGCGTCACGTTGTAATGACGTTCAAGAATAAGAGGTGGCACAACTACTGTAGTCGCAGAAACCATCTCTTCATTGGGTGAAGTTGTACCCACAAAACAGTTAACACTCAAACTCAATGATAGCAAGGAGTACAAGAAGCGACCATCTTAATCTCATCTGCAGGCCAAGCGCGTAGGCTTTAAGGCTCAGCTACTTCAAGCGATTTTCGAGCGAGAGCGACCAGCGACATGTCGCCTCGGATTTCGCATAATGACTTCCACCGGTCACACCGTAATTGCGCAGCAACATGCCAGCAATCAGCCCATCCACTTCTGCGTTCGATCTTGCAGATTGTGTGCCATGACCGCAAAAAATAAATAGCAAAATCAGCCATCACTTCACCCAATCGCAAAGAGGGGACAAAGTATAGGCGTGGTCTTGTGATTATTACTGATATGAGTTTTTCTCTTGACTCTATTAGTCCTCAGACGCCACCGAGAGCACCGAAAATGTTTTCCCCAGGTAGCGCCACGAAATTACATGCTGGCAGTCTGACAACATAAAACGGACTTCCACTCCTGATGACAGCATAATAAATCTAGATTTAATGCAGCTTGGCTAAAACATTGGCCTCGAGGTACGTTTGCCATTTCTTTACGTGGGCACGAACGTAAATAATCGAATTATAATGTAGACTGTATAATGTCATAATGTATAACGTAAAAATCGACGCCCTTTGTTGGTTCAACGACGGAAGGAGCGGAAGCGGAAGCGAAATCACGCATGCGCAGAGCGCCGAAGAGAGTAGCGGCAGACCGGTGTGACCGCGGTTATTCGAATACAAATCACCCTGGCAGACAGACGGGTGCTGGCAACATTGTTAAAAATGGAAATCCGCACTTTTAACCGGTATGAATGGGCACGTGGGACCAGTGTATCCGCCAGCCATGAACGCCTATAGATCGTGCATGCTGAAGAGGTCATGTCTCAGGCTTTGCATCGCAGGGCACTGACTGTTACCAGAGTGGTTTCTTCAAACTGGTAGTACGCTACGACAAATGTCTCAATGTCGATGGCGACTATATGGAGAAATAGTGCAAGGTGTGTAGTTTATGACGCCTTGCTCTGTTTGCTTCTGGCTGTAAACTTTCCATGTTAAAATGAACGATGAACTTTTGGAGCGTTCCTCGCAGATGAGTCGTTGGCGCCCACATGCATTTCAGAACGCACTACACAATTCGTGTCATGCATACAACCTGATTACACAGTGCTCAGTATCAGAAGATAATGGATAGAACCATTGGCAACATTCGAGAAACTTCGCATAAAGAAAGTCGCGACTTTCGCTGAGCCATAACATTGCAGCACGGATTGGTTCGTAAAAAAACGTTCACTGAAAGCATAAAACAATGAGTGCGCGTATCACTATGAATGCACCAATACGCTGAGTACTTCCGAGAGCAAAGCATTTCTTATCTCCTTGCAGAAAAGCCTCCCCTGGTGTGCCAGATGACGTCTCCCAACCACGTGACGAGTCCCGCGGAAAAATCAAGTATTATCAACAGTGCGATGCCCGAGCCTGGCCTGTGCGACTACATCGTCCTCGATATTCCACAGACTCCAGACGGGAAGTACAAGAGTACGTACCCCCTTTAATCACTGCGCTCGCGATCAGCAAAAGCGTCTGATGATATTTTTTGGCCGCGCTTTTGGTATGCAAAGAGGAACACAACACTATTGTATAGGCTGTTGAACCATGCTTCGAAAAATCTGTTTTCAGACATTTTGCAGTAGGAACCTCATTTCTCGAAGATAAAGTCAGGGAGACACTTTATTGAAATTAATAGGTAAAAGTCAAGAGCCCAGGAAAAGTTCTCAAAACTTGTTCAGCTCAGTCCTTAGATCCTTTTGACTAAAGTATAGTCGATCTGTCAGTGAAAACAAGAGATGGTTCGTTTCCAAAGACAGCAGAGTGTATTGCTTAAACTGATCACCACTCTAGAGATCCACTTACAGCTCGTTCTTCGGGTTCGTCCCTAGAATGTGACTTGTGCCAGTTGTACTCCGGCTCTGAAAGCATCTTCGGCATTTTTACGCTCGGCCATTTGGCAAAAGTGAACTTTGCCCCACGAGCTGCGCCCCTGACTGAGCGTGCTGCATCCGGGGATCGTCTTTCGGTAGCGTCTCTCAGTGGCAGATAAAAAATCAGCGGCGAGTGTAGGTGTGCGGATGCCTTCCCCTATATAACATGGGCTTCCTGGAGTTTTTACTGATGCACATATACCATCAAGAAATTATTTCTTTCGAGAAAAGCGTCGTCAAAATTTATCAGGGCACCACGAGATTGTGTGAGAAAATCAAGGTGGCGTCAGCACCTGTTTTATGTTTTTCGATCTTATCTGCTGCACCTAGCCACCTCACGCAGTAAGAGCGGCTTTTATGTTACAATGGACGGAAAAGTTTGCATAAAACTCAACTTCCATTTCAGTGCCCCTTTAAAGAACCCAAGGTGATCAAGGCTGTACCTGGAGTCCTCTTTTATAGCATCTCAGATAGTCACTTTGTTGCTTTCGGTGTTGCAGCTCCATTAAAATAATAGTTCATTTATTCGGTCACAACGGTCACAGTTATCTGCTACATGTACATTTTGCCCTTCTGGACTACCAATACATTCCGAAATTATGTCTAAAATTTTTATTCTCTTAAGAAAATTACAACGATTATACCATGAACGAGATAATTTCGGAACGTATGGGTAGCCCAGAAGGGTAAAATTCGGAAACCAAGAAAACAAAATGCTAGCAGATACGTTGCGGCTGACGCTTAATCCGCAGTGATCGCGGCAACCATTTGCTGCCTCCTGTGTAATTATGAAAGAAACTTGTAACAATCGCTATCGAAAGGCTGTAGCTGTTAAACGCGCATATTGATTCTTGCCACTTTAGCCCTCACGCTTGAGGGCTCCTTGCAGTCAATGTTTATATACCTGTGATCTCATTGACGTGTTCTGTGGAAGAAAGTGTTCACACTCCTACACTCGCACACATACTCACACGAGAGGAAGAAAAACGACACAAAAGCCTCGCTACAACCTCCTCCATCGCCCCCCCCCCCCTCACATACAGGCACGCATTCACATTCGAGAATGAAAGAAATGACTACAAAAATTAGTAGCTGGTTTGCAATGCTTTGTTTCATGGCTACGTTGGACCGATTTCGACGAGCTGGAACAGCTAATCGATGGCCACAAATTGAGGCAATAAAGAAAGAAACTGCAGACTAATCAAATTGAAGAGAAGCGTAAAGAGTGTCTAAATCGGTCTTGTGTATTGTTAGGGTCGTTTTACTTGTTTTCTTTGGCTGCTTGCCATGAACATGTGTGAAGGCAACAGCAAGAAAAGCGGGCAATCTAAAAAAATTATGACGAAGAAATCGAAGCCGTGTAAATACTGGATCTTTATCGCAGCTTCGCATGCGGAAAGTAATCAGTAAGCTGATACAGCCTGGGTTTTCTATTAACGTAACCTGTTGAACTAAATATTAGGTTACGTAAGATAGATAGATAGAATTTATTGACAGGAAAGACAGAGAGGTCAACCTGAGCTAGCGCGCTCTAGTCTGCTGCTCTGCATTGGAGAGGAGGGAACTGGAGTTAAAGTACTCGGATGGGTGACGATGATAAGAAATATGATGAATGCTTATGTAAGTTAGACAGTGGTCCTACTAGAGCCGCTCGTGCACAGTGGTCCTACTAGAGTTGCGTGCATTGAAGTTGCAGTATCAGGCTATGGGCCGAGGATAGCGTCCTCCGACAGTGGTTGCCAGCGAACGTTGGCTAGGTAACGTTCCAACACCCTTCACTCCACTACATATGCTCACAATCAGGGCTGTAATATTATATATATATATATATATATATATTGTTGCGGGTAATGTTAAACCGGCATTGTTTAAGGGACGAGATTGGTGGTGAAGTCAAGATGGCGTACCGAGGCTGCACACGCTAACGTCGTCTTCCTCTACTGCTCTCCCGGCTCATGCCGTAGCAATCTGCGGTTGCCAGACGAAGCCCGCTGGGCAAGTCCAAATCACCCTGAAAGCGTAGGGTGAAACCGCTTAAGACGGGCAACATGTACTCACTGGGTCCGGCTAGACCGACGACGAGCGGACGTCAGGCGTGCCAGCACGTACGTCAAGTCACTCAAGTGATCTACAATGACGAATGAGCCCGTGTACTAAGGTAAAAACTTTTCGCATAAGCCACATTTACGTTCCGGAGTCCACAACCACACAAAGTCTCCTTTAGCGTACGAGGCAGACTGGTGTCGGCTGTCATAGCGCTCTTTCGATCGGTGTTGCGATGCCACAGTACGAAGACGAGCGATACGCCGGGCTTCTTCTGCAAGACAAAGCGTCTTGGCAACAGAGTACTCGCTGTGGAAGTCAAACGGTAGTATAGTGTCAATGCAGCTTAGCGGTGAACGTGCGTAAAGGAGATAAAAAGGACTGTAATCGGTCGTCTCATGCTTTGCAGTATTATAAGCATAGGTGATGAAGGGGAGTACGTCATCCCAGTCCTTGTGATCGGAAGATACGTACAAGACCAGCATGTTAGAGTTCTGTTCATACGTTCTACAAGCCCATTTGTCTGAAGGTGATAAGGCGTTGAATGACGGAACTACGAACTGCAGAGACGAAGCAGTTCTTCTACGGCGTCCGCAACCAACTGACGACCGCGATCGCTAATGATGACACGGGGGGGGGGGGGGTGGGGGGGGGGGCCCATGTCGAAGAATAATGAATCGAAGCAAAAACGTCGCAACGGACGCAGCTGTTGACGATGGTACCGCCGCCGTTTCCGCGTAACGGGTCAGATGGTCGACACATACGATCACCCATCGGTTGTCCTTAGATGATCGAGGAAATGTGCCCAGAAGATCGATACCCACTTGTTCAAATGGCAGGCGAGGCAGCGGCAGAGGTTGGAGAAGACCTGGCGGAGCGGTCGTAGGGCGCTTGTAGCGTTGACATTGTTCGCAACTGGCGACGTAGTGCTTGACTGTGTCCCGCATTTTGGACCAGTAAAAGCACTCCTGTGTCCGGTTCAAAGTTCTGATGAATCCTAGATGGCCAGAGGTCACATCGTCGTTCATGGCTCTCAGTATGTCCGTTCGCAGACTCTGCGGCACCACCAGAAGGAAGCGTGCGCCTTTAGCTGAATTATTGGTCCTGTAAAGCAGGCCGTCGCGGACACAAAATCGACCGGTGGCTCCAGGACGTGATGCGGCTACAAATAGAGGTTCCAAACTTATATCATTTTCCTGCTCTGCTTTGAAAGTCGTCGAGTCTGTGAATGTAGAAGAAATTGGAGCAAAACAGTCATCGAAGTGTCTTCGTCAATTGACTCCGTCATCGTGAGAGGAAGGCGGGAGAGACAGTCCCCATCTGCGTGGCGACGCCCGGACTTGTAGGAAATAACGAAGTCGAACTCCTGCAGTCAAAGAGTCCAACGTGCCAGTCGTCACATCGGATCACGGAGATTCACCAACCAGCATGACGCATGGTGGTCAGGAACGATAGTGAACGGGCGTCCGTAGATATACCGCCGAAATTTGTGGACAGCGAAAACAGCTGCCAAGCATTCTTGCTCGGTCACAGTGTAATTGCGTTCCGCCTTAGTCAAAGAGCGACTAGCATAAGCCAAAACGTGTTCAGCTGCGTGATGACGTTGCACTAGTACGGCACCGATGCCGATGCCACTGGCATCAGCGTGCACTTCCGTCAGTGCGGATGCATCGAAGTGACGCAATATGAGCCCTGACGTTGGTAGAAATTTTAGCTGGCGGAACGCATCGTCGCAAGCCGATGTCCAGCTGAAAGGGACTGCTTTTTGGAGAAGACATGTTAGGGGGTACACCACGTCAGCGAATCTTGGGACGAAGCGCCGAAAATACGAGCCCAGGCCCAAGAAACTCCTCAACTCCCGCACTGACTTCGGTGCTTCGAAGGAGCTGACTGCCTCAATCTTCCGTTGATCTGACCTCACACCGTTTTTGTCGACCAGATACCCTAAGTACTAACGTCTCCGTTTCCCCGAAACGACATTTGTTGGAATTTAGGATCAAGCCGGCTTGCTTGACGCAATCCAGAACAAGACTGAGACGGCTGTTATGCTCACTCAATGTGCTGCCAAAAATCACCATATCATCGAGGCAGCGCAAGCTTCCCGTTTAAGTCCTCGGAGGATAGTATCCATGAATCGTTCGAATGTTGCTGGCGCGTTACAAAGGCCGAACGGCATAACGTTAAATTCATAAAGACCATCTGGTGTCACGAAGGCCGTTTTCTCCTTATCGTCTGGGTGCATGGGTATCGGCCAATACCCTGATCGCAAATCCAGTGATGAAAAGTATGCAGCGGAATGTAAACAATCAATGACATCATCAATTCTAGGAAGTGGATGCACATCCTTTTTGGTGACTGCATTCAGTTTCCTGTAATCAACGCAAAACCGCCACGATCCATCCTTCTTCTTTACTAAGATTACTGGTGCTGTCAACGGACTAGAGGACTATTGAACAACACTTTTCCGCAGCATGTCTTTCACCTGTTCAGCAATAACTGTCTTCTCTGTTGAAGAAACGCGCTAAGGCTTTTGCCGAATAGGGTGCGCAGATCCGGTGTCAATTCTGTGGCGAGCACGAGAACGCGGTAGTGAAGCCTGCTTGTCGCCTTGTCTCAAATTGAATACAGAAAGATGTGCCCAGAAAACTTGTGCGAGAGCGTGGCGCTCATGTGAGGGCAGCGCCTTGTTGATCATCCATAGGATCTGCTCTTCAGAAGTGCTTTGGTGAGGATCGCTAGTATGAGACTGCTCCTCCTCGCTTAGAACTGTAATGGAGCTTTAAGTAATCTCGTCAAATTCAGCGAGCTTCATATCACGTGGAAGAACAGCAGGAACGGAAGAACAATTGAAAGCCCACAAATTTGAGGCGCCATTCACTACTTTCACGACAGAGTGTGGTACAAGTACATCTTTCTTTGCGCAGCTCGACGTACGTGGCTTGACTTGCGCGTCAAACGATGAAAGGTCGGCAGCAGCGTAGTTGACAGGGATACGTGACAGCGACCAAGGCGGTAGCAGCAAATCGTTCGAAACAACACAATAGTTTTTCACTGGTAAGGATGTGTCGGCAAGGTTGGCGAGAAGCGCGCTATTCGAAGTAATTTCGGCTGTGCCACAGTTAACGGATGCACCACAATCCTGAAGAAAGTCAATCCCGAGAACCACATCATGAGTGCACCGCGGTAGTACGACAAATTCTGTTTTAAGATCTTCTCCTCCGAACAAAACACTTGCAACACAAATACCAAGGGGCACTAGGCACTCTCCACTGACACCACGAAACGTCACATCACCATCCCACGGGAATATAACTTTCCGACCCAGCCTCTCTTTGAAAGTCACACTCATGACGGAAACGGTAGCACCGGTATATACTAATGCTGTTGCAGGTATACTATCAGTTAGCACACGCACTTTGTTCTTCACCATCATAATAGGCAGACGAGTATTTCGCAGAGACGCAGACTGTCCAGCGACCTTACCTCCATCGGCCGTGCCGGCTAGTTTCCCGACGGCGGTGGTGACGCAGCACGTCACCGTGGTGACGGTGAACGGCGTTGGCGTCTGGTTGGGGGCGTCAGGCTGCGGTCTGAAGCTGGCGAGCCACTCCTACTATGTTGACGGAAGGAATTCTGGGGTGGCGCGCCTGTGGTGTTTGCACTATCAGGGTCTCTCGGCCAACGGTCGTCATAACTGTCACGTTGAAAACTAGGCCAAGATGGTGGTGGGCCATATCTTGTTGCCTGTCGGCGCCGGCGACAAAAACGAGCAAGGTGTCCTGAGGCGCCACAGCTGTAACACACAGGCGATGCGCGATCGACGTTGTAAGCCTCGGGGTCAACCCTGGGACGCTGCGAATAATAAACGCGATCTTCCGAATTCCGATCCGTGGTGGTAGCTCGACGAGTTCGTTGATCGTGCGTCACATCGTCGGGAAAGGTACGTCGGTTCTGTCGCAGCTGATCGACTCGACACTCTGCAACGCCTGGCATGGCAGACAATGCGGACACAGCAGATGCATGTTCTTGAGGTTGGTTGGGAGCCCAGTCAAGCTGTTCGACACGCCCCTTTCGTGTGTCTTTCAAGTTCTTCGCGAACAATTTGCCTTATAGTTGCCGCAAGGCCAAATTGAAAACTGTAGTTGGCATTGTCTTCAATGCTTGTCACCGTTGTAACATTTGCTAACCTGCCGAACTTAGGCGTGATACGGCGCAGCTTCAAGGCCTCAAATGTGCGGCAATGCTTGATGAGGTCGGTGACCGAGGCGAGACTTTCCTTTCCGAATAAATAATTTTACACATCCTCGGCCACGCCTTTGAGAAGGTGTCCAACCTTGTCCTCTTCGGACATTCGAGGATTGACCGTTCTGCAAAGCTTCAGGATTGCCTGAATGTATGTACGTAGCACAGGTCTCACCTGGGACTTGAGCGCGCTGAAGCAATGTCTCAAGCTATGTCTGAAGCTATGAAGCAATGTCCGCCCGCTTCGTTTTCGTGGTGGAATCGCCAAAGCATTCGCTAAGGTGAGTAACGAAGCTGTCCCACGTTGTGCAGATATCTTCATGGTTCTCGAACCGCACTAGCGCAGTGTCTGTGAGGAACAGAACCACATTGTCGAGCTGAGCCGTGGAGTCCCAGCCCTTGTAATTGCTCACACGCTTGTAGTGGGTGAGCCATTCCTCCACGTCCTCACCGAATTTTCCTGAGAAAGGGCGGGGCTCCATCTGATGCATCCAGGCGCCGGTTATTCGCACTGGAGCTGCCAGGGAAGGCTGTTGGTCAGCGCTGTGGGACATCGGGATATCAAGTGGTGCAAGGGGCAGTCGAGCGAGGCGTCGGCTCCGGCATGGTACTTGCTGCAGCAGCTCCGTCATCTTGCTCGAAGTACCCCGCACCTCCACCACAAAACTGTTACACTTAATGTTAAACCGGCTTTATTTAAAGGACGAGATTGATGGTGAAGTCAAGGTGGCATCCCGAGGCTGCACACGCTAACGTCGTCTTCCTCTTCTGCTCGCCCGGCTCATGCTGTAACAATAATATATTGTCACGTGGTAGTGACGGCGAAGAAAGAAGCAGTACAGTGGAATACAAAACTAGCTTTTATTGGGCGAACCTGTGCCCACAAAACAGGCTACACTTATAGCACAACGAAAGCGGCGAACACAGTCGGCGATCGTCGAAAATCTGACCAGCGGGTCAAGCGCGTCGGCTTTTATAGAGCAGTCGTCGAATGTTCCAGACTAATCATTCGGACCCGCGTGCCTTCCACAAAGTTCTACACTATTCGCGTCAGGCGATTAAATCAAATAACATAACGTTCGGCGACAATAGCCAGCGGATAGAAGCATCGATACCTTTCCAGAAACTTCGGATACATGCAAGCGCGTCCCGCGCTGTGCGATAAGATTTGTTAGGCGGCGAAACCTGGTCGCCCGATAAATATAAATACACGTGTCAATACCCCCCTCTTAAAAAGCATCGTCCCGATGCTACAAAGAGAGCGAAGCGCAAAAGGACTTATTAAACACAAGTAACAACACAACGAAAAGAAACAAAGTCGAAAGGTCAGTTACGCGAAGTCCCAAAGTTCGTCAACGCTGGTGGTATGGCTTTAACCGCACAACGTGGACAATTTCAGGTCGTGAGCGGCGCCGCTGTGACAGCGAAATGCCGTCTGGCACGACCTCGTAGTCCAGTGCACCAATACGTCGGATGATCTTGTACGGTCCGAAATAGCGACGCAAAAGCTTCTCGCTCAGTCCTCGTCGGCGTATAGGGGTCCAAACCCAAACACTGTCACCGGGCTGGTACTCGACAAAGCGTCGTCGGAAATTGTAGTGTCGGCTGTCGGTCCTCTGCTGGTTCTTGATCCGCAGGCGGGCGAGCTGTCGGGCTTCTTCGGCGCGCTGGAGATAGCTAGCGACGTCGAGATTTTCCTCGTCAGTGACGTGGGGCAGCATGGCGTCGAGCGTCGTCGTCGGATTCCTGCCGTAAACCAGCTTGAACGGCGTGATCTGTGTTGTTTCTTGCACCGCCGTGTTATAAGCGAATGTTACGTATGGCAGGACGGCATCCCAGGTCTTGTGTTCGACGTCGACGTACATCGCTAGCATATCGGCGAGGGTCTTATTCAGCCGCTCCGTAAGACCATTCGTCTGCGGGTGGTAAGCCGTTGTCCTCCTGTGCCTTGTCTGACTGTATTTCAGAATGGCTTGGGTGAGCTCCGAATGTTCCAGACTAATCATTCGGACCCGCGTGCCTTCCACAAAGTTCTACACCATTCGCGTCAGGCGATTAAATCAGATAACATAACGTTCGGCGACAATAGCCAGCGGATAGAAGCATCGATACCTTTCCAGAAACTTCGGATACATGCAAGCGCGTCCCGCGCTGTGCGATAAGATTTGTTAGGCGGCGAAACCTGGTCGCCCGATAAATATAAATACACGTGTCAATATATATATATATATACATATACATATATAGCTTTGGATACTTTAGGTTCTTAGCTGCTCTATCAACTATTTTTGGGTTGAACTGCGTCGCAACACTTCCGAGGGCGTTTGCCGCAAGATCTATGTGGCTTTTCTGAAATAAAACCCTATACAGGTGATTTCATCATCTTATTCGGTCATTAATCGCGATAGTAATCCCTGGCACGCTCGATGCACTATCGCAGCGCCGCCGTCACGCGGTCCTGCTTGAGATGCTTAGCAAGCCTTCAGACACGCACAGCGCGTTTGACGGCAAAAGCACCGAAGTCACGCTCCTCTCAGTCAAGAGGTGAACAAGACAACAAGAGGTCATGATACTCTCATCCGCCACTGTGGGACCCAGGGCAGCATCCTGGCCTCCGCTGTTGTTGGCATACGCGTTGCAACATCTGCGTTGCGATTATGCCATACCGCGGCGCATACACTGGTCTGAAATGAGCCCCCCCCCCCCCTTTCCAAACAAACACGTTTCCGCAAACCAGGTTGGGTACCGTCTACCTACTTTCCTCCTCGCCAATTATCTGTCTCTTTGTCTCATTTTCTCAGCTTCCGGTTTCAAGTGTAAGCTATATGCTGTCCCAGCTACTGATTTTCGAGTGAAAGTGATGTCACTGCCATCTCCTGGACTGATGCTGTCGTGGTTGCTGTAGTGCCCTTCTGGCCACCCTGCTTCGGCATACGGAAGTGAACCTGCAACAAGCGAAATTTCAGGAACCGGAGTTACGGAAAGCAGAACAACCAGAAATGAGAACCCCGGAAACAGAAATCGCGGTAGCAGAACTCGTGTTATTCCGGAAACAGAGAACAGGGGCACACACCAGGTGTTGTCACTGTTTAGCAGAGGCGGTGGTGCCGCTTGAACGTAGGGCCTTTAGTTTGAGCGGAATTGACAGTAAGTGTCAAGCTAAATCTATAGATCTTCTCCTTGGGCCTTCGCACAGGTTATTTTCTGTTGGGCAGCATCTCGTGCAGCACCACATCTATAAAAGCGCTGCCAGCGTATTGAGCTGCATTGTTATTATCATCATCATCACCATCAGCCTGGCTACGTCCACTGCAGGGCAAAGGTCTCTCCCATAATTCTCCAGTTACCCCGGTCATGTGCTAACTGTGGCCATGTTGTCCCTGAAAACTTCTTAATCTCCGCCCACCTAACTTTCTGCCGCCCGCTGCTACGCTTCCCTTCTCTCGAAATCATGTCCGCAACCCTAATGACAATCGGTTGTCTTCCCTTCTCATTACTTGCCCTGCCCATACCCATTATTATTTCTTAATTTCAACTAAGATGTCATTAACTCGCTTTTGTTCCCTCACCCAATCTGCTCTCTTCTTATCCCCTTAACACTACGCCCAGCATTCTTCTTTCCATAGCTGTTTGCGTCGTCCTTAACTTAAGTAGAACCCTTTTCGTAAGCCTCCAGGTTTGTGCCCCGTACTTGAGTACTGGTAAGACACAGCTGTTGTACACTTTTATCTTGGGAGATAATGGCAACCTGCAGTTCATCATCTGAGAATGCCTGCAAAACGCACCCCAGCTCAATCTTATTCTTCTGATTATATCAGTTTCATGAACCGGATCCGCCATTACTGCCTGCACTAAGTAAATGTATTTCCTTACCACTTCCAGTGCCTCGCTACTTATCGTAAACTGCTGTTCTCTTCCGAGACTTGCCAAGGTTGAAGACTCGGCGAGCTGGTGTAGCATATTCGAGGTTCGATTGCGCAACATTTTGCGACACACACAGAAGAGAGACACAAACCACAGAGCGCTACTTGCAACCATCGTTTTATTCACTTGTCAATGGAATAAATACAGGAAGATACTCGGGGGCGTGGGGGGGGGGAGGAAGAGGGAGGAGGGTAATGACAAAACGACAAGGCAAAAAAATTTTACAAGCATGGCCATCCATCAATGACAAGAAGGCTTTGTCATGTGATCATTCTTGCTGCACTTCACACCGCGAAAAATGAATAGGATACAAAATTTCAGATTAGCGCGTGAGGAAATCTATTTCCTTTGCACTAAGGGATACTGACACCATGCTCACGCACATACTTCCCAAACGCGCCATCTTAGCGACTGCGATTATCTCTCGCATCATTTGGCTGCCATCTTTGCTAACAAACTTGCATTGCTTCCGCATCCTGCCGACATCCGCAATCTCTACACCGTATCCCAAGATGCCCGGCGCCCGCTTTTAAAACGTTATAATCATGCTCCTCTAATCTTTCACACGACCTAACGGCTTAAATAGAGGGGTGTTAGTCTTGCGATGTACAAGCACCCGCTATACACTCACGACGCTGCTAATATGTATAGTTTGTACAATTACCTCCAGTTGTATTTGGTGTAACAAGTCGGGTCCTACAGCATGGCCTCCGAGATCCGGCGGTGCGCGCGCGCGCGTGTGCCGCTGATTCTCGGAGGCCGGCCTCAGAGGTCCGAAAGGTAGGCACTTTGATGGGAAGTCTCGACAGCACAAATTTGCTACGCATTCGTCGCTGTTCCGCTCGTTGTTCGCAGGAGATGGGTACGCGTTCCTAAAAGTACATGGCAGCACAACCAAGTACATGTTCAGCGTCAACTACCCCTCCGATGAACTCCTGACTTCTCTTCACACGTTTCTCGGCAAAGCCACGCTGACGGACACCGGAAGAGAGATACTGCAAACCGTACCACTGCGCGGTTTCGGCTTCCTCAGCGAAGTGGCACGGCTGACCGCATCTTCGTCCTCTCGCGATTCACTGGCCAACTACGCTGGGGACCTAAGGTTTTACTACGAGGTGAGCTTTGATAGAGCATTAAACTACCGCGGTGGGCTGCTTTCTGAGTTTCAGCTCAGCCGCTCGACCAAGTTTTTTACGCTGGCACCGCAACGTCTTCAGCTGACAATCGTCGATACATCGTCGAATTGAAAATATCGATGCAGTGCGACGTAGTTCTCGTAAATCGAATCTACAGCACCGATTACGGGCCGCTTTGTGTGCGATTAGAACGAGGCAGTGCTCTTGTCTATTCCTTTTAAGAATTGAAAGTAAAGCAGTGTCTCAGCGGCAATAATGGTCAGGTTTGTTATATCTGCTACTCCACGGAATTGGGCGCTTTCGATTTTACTATAGTTATAGAGATGTCACTTGATTGCATCTGTGAGAAGCAAAGGTACTTCCGCCGTTTTCAAAAGGGAAATAGCCTTCTCGCAACAACCATACTTGCAAGTTGCCACTGCTTTTGCATGTGTATGAGTGAACATATTTACGAGAATTGTTCCTTTCAGGGCCAATGAAGCTCAACGTTTACCTTACATTGCCGTCTGCTTAATGTTCGTTAAGGAAAGAACAAAAAAAAACGTGCTTTATACGTCATATCTTGAAGACCTCCAGGCGTAGCAGACGAGGTCGTTTAGTGAGATATTGCCGAAACATAATTGATAAGGAAAGTGCCACTTATCTGAAAGTGCAAAATCAAAGGACCTGCAGTCATCGTAGTTCTGCCGAGTCACGTGACGCGTGAGTTCCCGGGCGCGACGCGTTATTGTTTTTCAATTTGCAGGTACGACAGCATCACTAGATTTCATTGAATTGTGAAAACACACCCCGTCTGATCATGCTTCCCGCATTTGAGTTTGGAGGCAAAGGTGACATTGCCCCTTCTCTATTGCCTACAGGCGACGAGCTGTCAAGCCCGCTGGCACTGAAAATTCGAAACGCTAGCTTTTGAAACACAAAGTTTCTTAACCGGACCCCTAGGACGTGAGGTTCGGTAGGTAACTTTTTCAGCACGCTGCATTCAGGAACGTATATTGAGCAAGCATTTGCCGCCGCCACTTTTTACCAACCAATAGGCCTGGTACGTCGAAAAAAATAATCTGAAATATGAAATGTTACGCCAGTTGCTCGATGCAGATTATTCTTGTTGTGATGAATGTAGTGACGAATCCATTCCACTTCTTCGCAGCGATTCACGGAAGTCCTCAGAGGGCTTGGCGTTGCCAAAGGCGAAGTCATCAACTTCTTCGCTTTCAAACCAGTCAAACTGGCCTCCAGGCCTGGCCCTTATGAGGGACTCTTGGAATACCTTAACAACATGCCCGGGTAAGCAATACTTCCCGAATCAGTAATGCTGCTTCGTTCAATCGGTCTACTGCACCCTACTGCACTAATACATATTCAAATGATTCAGCACAGGAAAGAAACATGAGCGAAAACATTAAAAATTTTATGAATGATGTACTTACCTCATAAGAATAGAATGAAAGAATGTATCTTGTAGCACGACCATCGAAAGGCTCAGCGCGTTAGCAGGATAATTTTAATAAGGGTCCCAGTTAGGCAACTTTGGGCCTGAAAAGTTATTTGTACACCAGAAGATTTAGATCTTGCGAAGCGTGATGCAAATGGCTCCTCGTGTAGCTAAATGTTACGTATCGCTGATGATACGATGCTACCTGCATTACGTTCCTTCGTATAAGCAATACTGGAGCCAGTAAAGCTTTATAATGAAGATGCTGCGTTCCTTCAGGTAATGCATATTTTTTTGGTTAAGGAAGCACTGTCATCAATGCGAAGAAAAAAAGAACTTTCTACGGTAGCGACTCTATACACATATAAAAACATGACAACACGTATCTTCAGCCTAATGCAGAACAGTTAACTACACTCGAGCGCACATGGCCTGCTACAGAGTTTGAGAGAAAGCGCATTATTGCAATACTGGAAATATTACACGTGCACCGCTTTAAAAAAAGCTACATTTCTTTTGGAAGAGTATAGCACCATACTGTTTCAGCAGTCGCTTCGCATAACACAAAGCTCTCAGCCCCAACGGCATGTGTTCATAGGCCGCATTTCTCAACGAACCATTCTCTTTTCTAATCGGACACTGCCGCGTCGCTTTTATCGCTAGCATCTCCACTCATTGCTACGCATAAAAAAATGCGAAATGAAAGTCAGCGTAGCAAATGGGAAGCACCTGTTCATAGCTGCAAGGCCGCCGTCACTCGTCCATGCGGCTAACAGTGACATAACGAAATGCGAAAAGGATAAATCCTTAACAACGCGCAAAAGAACTTGCTGTGGCCATACCATGAAACGGCGACGAAGCAGACGCTGGCAGAAGAACCCAACAACGATCCTCAGGTGCATTTTTTTACAGAAAGATGTGTGCTTCACGTAAGATCATCGGAGATTGTGACACCTAAATACTAAATTTTACAAATTTTATGACAATATTGCCTATTCTGTAAGGATGTAGAACAAGTTTACGGCAGTGGGTAAATTAAACTGTGCTTACCTCAATTCATATTAGGAGTCTAGAGCCTACTGGCACACCAAAATTGTACATGGTTAAGGTTCTGTAACAAAACATCTGCTTCACTGGCGTTAATAATGGTGTGGCAAAATGACCCCGTCATAATCGAGCATTTGAATTTGGCAAGACCATCGATACTATATATTGGCAAAAAAGCACCATAAGAACAGACCTTTAAGAACTGCATGAGGCTATCGGAAGAACGGAAGCCTACTCTTAGTTGTTAGAAAAAAATTACGTGCACTTCAGGAAGCATGAAGTCATTTTCTTGTATCAAGGTTCAAAATAAAGTTTTCTCGACAGCAGTCGGCGATCGACTTTGTCAAATGTTTCTCCTGGAGCCGAGCGGAGGCGGTGCTGTTCAATTACAAACTGGTTCCTTACCCGACTCAGTGTTCATGAATCATCTGTACCCGAAATCACATGCGAGTGATGTGTGCCGCGTGGGCCAGAGGGAGAGGGCCACCCTGACGTACATCCTATGGGACTGCGCCAAATTCCCCGACAAAGCTTCGACAAGTACAACGATTCCGCCGTTACTCGCGGATGCGGCGGAATGCTCGACCACGAAACCCCAGCCTGCACCATCCAGCAGGTCTCGGCGGCTCTTGACAGACAAAGCCCGAGCCAAACCTACGGAACGTTTCCCTTCAGGGCGACTGACCGCGGGAGTAACATGCGCTGGAGTTGAGTAGAGGCCACCCGCTGAGAACACGTCAGGGCCCCTCTCTCTATCACTCTCTCTCCTGGACCACGAAAGTAGCCTCAGTTGATTGATTACAGTCAAGGTTATGACAAGAACAGCTAATTGGGTTTCGCAAGAACGGCTCATTGAAAATCCATGCTATGCCGAGAGAAAAAAATTGCGGCAGAAATCGATCTCACGGTTACTGCCGATGGATATATGATTACCATTCGAAAAAAGTAGTGACTAACAGTAATTCCGAAGTCAGTTTATTTGACATCTGTAGCGGTCATTTTAAGACTTCCGTTGCTTCGGCTGTATGCGACGTTCTCAAGTATGTTTCCCCTTCGCTAACACACTCGCTTGCCAAGATCGCCCATGAGCACGGCGGCATGATAATAATATTTGGGGTTTTACGTGCCAAAACCACTTTCTGATTATGAGGCACGCCGTAGTGGGGGACTCCGGAAATTTCGACCAGCTGGGGTTCTTTAACGTGCACCTAAATCTAAGTACACGGGCGTTTTACGGCGGCATGATGACGACTTTATGAGCCCGACGGTGGAAGGACGAAGACGAAATGACGTCAAAGAAGTGACAAAAGCAGTATGATGACGGCACGACGCCAATGAAATCACAATCATTAGATTGTCATTGGCATAGAATCAATTATGAATGGCATAATAACGTCAGCGTGATGACGACATGAAAACAATGGGATGGCGACGAGCGTTGACAACGTTTGCATGACGATGACAATCGCACGACCGCGACAGCATGACGAAGAAGATATGACAACGAACGCATGATAGCGATTGTCTGATGACGACGCAGTGAAGACGATTACGTGATAACGGTGGCATAATCACCACTGATTGATAACATCAGGGTTACGACAGAGCGAAGAACGATTGACGTTAATGGATCGACGAAGGTGATATGGTAACGACATCATTACGAGGGTCAGAAAACGAAGCTGCGATTGACGACGACCCGATGACGACGATTACATGGCAACAGCGGCATAATCAAGATTGACGCCATCATGGTTACGACAGAACGAAGAACAAGGATTGCCGTTGGTGGAACAACGAAGCTGATATCATGACGATGGGAACAGAATAGGACCAATGGAAACGGAGATGAGATTTACGACAACGCAATGACTACGACAGCATGGCAAGAGTGGCTTAATCACGATTGGTTGCCGACACCACGGTTACGACAAAATGAATATGGATTGACGTCGATGGAAAGACAAAGATATGACGACGACGCCATGATGAGGGTCGGATGACGAAGCTGGGATTACGATGATGAAATGGCCACGATAGTGTCACGGCCCGGCCAGCCACGCCCGCCCACCCGGGCCACTTATCTTTAAAGCCATCTGCGAGAGGAACAGGGTTCACAGTGTGCTGTGCTTTAGTGGCTTGATTCGCGTTGATGCGAGAGGAAGCACGAAGGCCAATTCGATCGCTGCTGCTACCGCGCTTCCTCACTCCAGCGTTTTGACAGTGAGTTTCCGCGATCATCGAGTCACATGTGTTCATATTTGCTTGTGCGCGCGTGACGCAACGCTTGTTAATTTAGTTGTATGCCTATGTTTGCAATTCATGATTACATATATCATTCAATGTTACCAACTAGCCAAAACCAGTACCCTTCAATTTTTAGAACTTTATACGGCTGATAAACTATGTTTACTTTGTATACAGTCCGCTAATTTGGTATCGCAATTGATGCTTTTGTCATGCCTCATTCGTAAATTGATTATTCTGTGTTTCTTGGGTGTCATACATGATCAATCTAACACTTTCATGTATTTTGTCTGATGATCGAAGTGCAGTGGTTGTGCAGTTATCCTGACTGAGTGTTATGTTCTTTTTTTTCCATGTCTAGTTTGTGTAATTATTCTTTTTCTGCTCAGATTTTGATGGCGGGAATTTATGGCCCTACAAGGCTCTTTATATTCCCTACTAAAATACAATGCAGACTCGAACTGCTTCAAGAGAAGTGATGTTGCTTTTCTTTCGGGCCTCATTCTATGTCTTGAGGAGAAAATAACAAAAATTCGCGAATAACTGTTGATCAGAATGACCCTCTGAGCTGCAGCCACTGTCCTGGTATTGGCAGCTTCAAATATAGCGTGAATAAAATAATTATATGTTATTTTTACAACTGTGCGTTGTTATCTGTTTTTGCATATGTAACTGAACAAAAATTTTAAAAATATAATCGATGAATATCCCTAAATCAAATGACAATGGTTCAAGTGGGTCATGATTCCCTGAAGGTTAAAGTTCCGCATCCCACATTCACACGAAAATGCTCGCAAATTAAGGCACTTCGAAAGGGAACTGTCTACCGCCTGGAACACGTATTTGAATTGTGTTGGGGATGATAAAATTGTTTATTATATAGATGGAAACGAGCACCTTGTACTCCAAAAACAAATAACTATGATTGAATTTGGCTTTGAAATTGAAGCAAAAATTATAAGTGGCGTTGCCCGACGGCGAAACAGTGTGACCAAAAGATGAACCTTCACGTAAAGAGAAGGCCGCGCTGTGAGAGTAATATTGCTTGGACACCCTGCTGCACTGTCTGAAATTTTATTTCATGCGCTTCTGCTAACTTGGACTCTGTGGGTAGAGAGAGCTAGGTCTAAATGATGCTGTCCCCAAACAAAGTTTATTCCTCCTCCTCTGCGAACCTTTCTGCTACTAACTTTCTGCATTTCTACTTGCTTTCCAGGAAAGCCACTGCACACTTAGACACTTCGAATGGAAGCCTTTCTCATGCGTTACAACACTAAAAGCTCTCAAAGACCGGTAGACAGTCCCTTTAAGAGCACATGCTAGCTAATCGTGATGCTGGGCATATTATTAAAGAATTTCATTGATGTTGTCTGTTTCTACACATACAGTTTTAACTGTTCATTGCAATTTTATTACCGTTCATGACCATACAATATTTTCAGGGCTATACATTCAATGACGTGTCTTGTGTGTGCCCTGTTCGTTTCACCAGCTTTGCATATACTGTGATATATTTTCTGCATGCGTACTTGGTCGTCTTCCTGCATAATGTTTTGGTTGATTTTCAGATTGGTCGTAAACCTTGACCAGCTCATATTATTCTTTATTCTTATTCATTCGTACGATCTCTCGCCTATGAAAGCTACCTTGGGGCCTCTTCCTGCATATCACTGTGACTGCGTATTCATATTTGCCAACCACATTGGCTTGCAATGTAATGACTGTTTCTTCATAGCAAGTAGCCCTTGCGAGCCAAAAGAGTTGCAAAATACACCCCTGGTCTTTAAGACAGGAGCGGTGACATTTTGCAAAAATGATTAAAATGAACTGTCGTGCTGTTTTACAGTGATAACCTCCACCTCGTGATGATTCTCACCATCACGACCGAAAAGGGCCGGCTGGTCCAGCCGTCTTCTTCCTGGGACAAGCACTGCCTCGCTTCTGACTCCGAACCAACAATAGTGGGTCACTATTCAAGTTTGCACACAACTCAAATTTGGGTCAGACAGTTAATCTTGCCCTCTCCACCATCACACTTTTCCTACAGAAATTATCTATCTATCTATCTATCTATCTATCTATCTATCTATCTATCTATCTATCTATCTATCTATCTATCTATCTATCTATCTATCTATCTATCTATCTATCTATCTATCTATCTATCTATCTATCTATCTATCTATCTATCTATCTATCTATCTATCTATCTAAATCTCTCTCTCTAAAATGTTTGCGTGCGTGTGCGTGTGTGTGTGAGAGAGATCGAGTGTGTGTCAGATTGAGGAATTTGTAGAGCACAATCAAAGTCTCTATATGGTTTTCATAGATTATGGAAATTCATTTGATTCAGTAGAGCAACAAGCAGTCACAGAGGCACCGCATGGTCAAGTATAGGTGACACACGTGAATATCTTGGTAAATATATACAAACACTTCACAGCTACCATATTCTCCACAACAAAGTACAAAAATAGCTATTAGAAATCGTGTCGGGCAATGAGACACATTATCGCCAGTGCTATTCACTGCCCGCTTAAAAAAAATATCGAAGCTACTACACTGCGGGACATTTAGGAGCGAGGATCAACAGCAAAAATCTCAACAATCTTCGATTAACTGATGACATTGTCCTGTTCAGCAATACTAGGGATGAATTGCAAGAAAGGTCTGAGGACCTTGACCAAGAAAGTGCAAGAGTAGGATGGAAGAATACTATGCAGGAGACAAAGGTAATGTGAAATAGCTGGCAAGGAAATAGGAATTCATGATCTCCAGTCAGCTTCCAGAGTTTGTGCAGGTGTGCTTTTATCCAAGTCATTTACTCACACGAGACCCTTGTCGCGAGAAGAAATCTTAAGGGAAGAATAAAACGGGGCTGAACCACATACTGCGGGCATTGCAAACTTCTAACTTTGAGCATACTACTGTCGTTGAAGCGAAAAGTGTACAATTATTGCATTCTACCGGGGCTCACGTGCGGGGCAGAAACTTAGAAGTTAACAAAGTTAACTGTGGAAGATGTGCGCAGGTTCCGCTCCTACCTGGCCGACGTGTCTTGTATTCGTTTACTTTCAAGTTCCCTTTATCTTGCTGTCTCTGCAGTTCGATTACACGTAACAGTTATTTCGCAATACCATGCACTTCCATGGAGTTATATCGAATCTTATTCGGAGCACTTACAGTAATTCTTTTAACGGGACCCTTGCGCGAGGGTCCAAACGAGTTAGGTGCAGTGGCGAAAGCCGCGGCTTTTATAGCTGTCTGGAGTGGCGGCGAACCAGCGTAATCAATTAACACACTTTGCTGCATCACGAATATATGCACACGTAGACAGGAAGCAAAAAAGGTCACCTTGCAAGCTCAGCCATCTGCATGTCCTGCTGTGAGCAAATATGTTCTTCTGATAAACAATTTTTGCCTTTCGTTTTCAACAAGTTGCTTTTGAAATTTCCCGGTTGAGGTTTTTGAGACTTCTTGTTATGGCAGCTTTCCTGCTCATATAAATTTGATAAAATGTCTTGCTTCCAGCTGTCTTATCACTTTCCATATTGTACATATGATTCGAAATACTGCCATACCTTTAAATTTGTCTTCGACGATCTGTCGTAAACTTAAATATTGCCTGCGCTATAGCGAGTGGCAAGCACCTTTAGACAATGTGGACGATACGCCTTCCAGCATTGTTCAGCAATATCCCGAAACAAGTTGGATTCTTTATAGCTGTATAACTCAGTTCGTGATAAAACAGGCGCGTTTTTTTAGAGCATGCAGAATTTTTTAAAAATCAGCTGTGGTAGATAAACTCTAGTCATTGAGCTGCATTACTCAAAGCGGCTGACATCACTTGCATCAAAAATCGAAATGCGTATTCTACTCAATAGGAAGGATTCACAAATCTTAACAAATACTCTACGGCGCACATTGCCATGTACGATGTGCAACCAGTGAGTTCGCATGATGCATCCGAATGGAACAAACTTGCAGGATGACAACAGTTTTAAAATAATAATTCCCGAAATGTGCAATGAAATACCCGCGCGTACCGGTTACTTTTGTTCTTCATTGCATAAACCGGTGGAGTGTTTAAAAAGTATGTGCAGCAATAGTTCATTAATACCGCAACGTTCACTACACATATCAATAAACCTTTGTGAACCGTATAATTTGCTCCAAGTGAATATCCTTTAAATCTCACTGGCTACAATACACAAATTGCAAAACGGCACCCAAAGTAATCATTTAAAATGTTTGTTAATAATTTTTGTTAATTACCTGATGATGTATTTTGGTTTATCGTGGGTGTAATGTACGCCGCTTTGAGCAATCCGGCTAAGGTCTGAAATGCCACCATCTGACACAGGTGGCTCTTAAAAATTCTATATGGACTGAAAAAAAAGAACACCTCGTATGTTTACATTTTGATTTCACCACCCCTACCTTTTATAGCTGAGCTTCGTCGAAGTCTACTTTCCCCTTTGCGTGCATGGCTGTCGGGCCGAGTAATACCTAAAGCCAGGCCTTAATCCAAATAAGTCGTAATTATAGGTAACGAATTGATCAGCCGATATGTCTTATCGCAGACGTTCTATTATGGCTATTTAAACACGGGTCGATGCTTGAGGCTGGGTTTGTTACGGCAGCCATACGCCTCGAGCCATTAACTACCACAGGAGCAAGCGTTGTGTGCACGCAGCAGCATGTATCAGCATGCATAATTAGAAGCTATCATTTCTTTTTGAGACATCCTCCGCTGATTGCTGAAAATATATATGTATATATATTACCCACCGCAGAAAGA
Source organism: Dermacentor albipictus (assembly GCF_038994185.2). Lineage (NCBI taxonomy): Eukaryota > Metazoa > Arthropoda > Arachnida > Ixodida > Ixodidae > Dermacentor > Dermacentor albipictus. The sequence continues at coordinate 59,286,751 of NC_091826.1, read as the reverse complement.
TGCTGTGGAACTCATTGCCAAAGTAAAGTCGCCAGTGTTCACCTTCGCTTTGACACTGAGCCTACGGTTTGACACCTTTGAAGGCGTAATGGTGGCGCGTCTTGGGACCACGGAGCTCCAAACTGTTCTCAGCACCGCTCGTCGCTCTCTCGGCTACGCAAACGTAAGTGCCCGCTAGTCTTTATCCCGCCATCTGTCCATGCTCGTGGACGTAGTGTTTATGTATTGCCCGCATTATAACGGAGAATCCGGTATTAAGCCCCGATGCAAGCACAGAGCTAGGTCAAGGATGCAGTGTAGGTGCACAAAGCGTTCGACCATCTCGTTGCCATCAATTTTCGATAAAATTTTCATTTTGAGTAAGACGCGCCATCAGTGACGACAAAAAGATAACGAAGTGCTAGTGCATTTCAAGTCCACGGGATGACGTGATAATTCAGAATCAAGAGTGAAAGTAGTCAACCCCAAAGGGATGTTAAACCTGTGTCTGTGAGTTTAGGCAAACGAATTCGTTGTTATACAAACAAACTAAAGAAATGGCCTTGTCGCCTATTCATTTGGAGACCGAGTTCTGAACATGTAGGTATGCCATCAAGCAATTATTTTTTCAAGTTGGTAGGAAACCGCTTGACATGAAGAACTCACTACCAAGCAATAACATCGATTTTAACTGCGAGGTGGAACAAAAAAAATACAGACACAAACACAAAAACACACAAGGTGTGCGTACATGCACGTGAAATTGAATTGAATTATGGAGTTTTGCGTCCCTAACAACGATTTCATTATGCGGAAGGCTGTGAAGTGGGAGTCCCGATTAATATAGGCCACCATGCCGGGGATCTATAATGTGCCTCCAATGCAGGGGAAATACCGCACGGGGAAGGGGCGTTTTTGCATTTAGACCCCATCGAAATGCGGCCGCCGTGGCCTGGATTTGATCTCGCGCCATCGTGCTAATAGCAGCGCAACATCATAGCCGTTAAGCCGCCGCCCGCACAGGGGGTAGTGGGGTTTGCGTATGTGCTCAAATGTGGGTGTATTATACACAAGCGAGGATAATAGAATCGTGGCCAAGTTGGGACGTTCTTCCAAATTTCGGAGAGAACTAACTGGCCTCTAGCAATCAGAACTACTGGCACTCTAGTTTCTCGGGTTAACTTTGGTTTTTTGGATTTACCGCGTTGGATACTTTTGCGTCCTGTTGCGATTCCTGCAGGAATCACTGTACCTGAGAGAGTTATTAAATTTTACTGCATCAGTACAAACCTCTACATGCCTGTAATTATCTTTTAGTCGTCACTACAACTGAATTCTCAAGCTGCACTTCATTGCTTTTTCCCTAGCATGAAACTTACCCTGTGCACTTAAAGAGACGCCAGTTGTCTTTCCTGCCAAATAAGTGAGACCTTCTAGCTCAACTTTCTTTAGATATTTTGTTGAAGAATGACATTTTATTCATAATACACAAATTACAAAACACATGTATACACACGACGGTCCCAGAGTAGTGAAACTGAAATCGTGGCCCTCTGTTTAAATCTTCCACAAGAATCTCTACCAGAATATCTTGCTGGCGCTTGGTGCCTAAATCAAAGTGCCGGCTATTTATACATTTTCAATTTTATACCAACCGATTTATGCACCCATTGTGACTTTAACGCACTAGCGTTTCTCTGATACAAGGTCGATGGGAAGGAGCAAGACGCATATAATAATGACGATTATAATGATGATTATTGTTATGATACTTATTGTGGTGGGCACCGGTATATCCATCCCCTTAGAAGCAAGCCCTCTTATGCAGCAAAGGAGTTAACAAAGAACTCACTACGCATAAAAGTGTAAAACTTCATCAAAGAGAATGGATTTACCTGAGCAAAGGAAAGCAAGCTCATTCGATATTACAACACCGGAAACGTTCAGAAGCAGTAAATAACGCGGCCAGCATGAATTGCGTCCGAAAATACTTCGCATTGGAAAAAACAGTCTTCAATTTCACTACGGGAAAATTGAAGGGAAGCAACTCTCTATTCAACTTACATGTATGTTGAATAGGTTGAGACAAAACATTATCGCGTATTCTGTACCGGGGACGCGAGGCAGCCGCAGCTGGCTGCATGAAACTCCTTGTGCGTGCAGCTGAGCATGCGTGGGCACTAAGGCACGCAAACGACGTGACTAAGCGCACGAGCGACGTTCATTGGGGCATTATATTCCTTACATACTTAACTATAAATATACATATAGTGGGGATTCTACGGTTTAATATTGCAGTCTCGCTTTGTACTCCTAGCGGGCTCGCCTAGGAGTCGGCGGGAACTGAAATCGCTTTTGTCTTCTTGCCTGAGTCTCTCTACGTCATTTCTGTACCCTACGTAAATAAATAAGGGGCACATCTGTAAGTTTTGTAACTGCTGATGAGCGCAGATCTCTGTGCTTGACGGCTGATACCTACTATCGCAGAGCGCACTCTTTCACGCGCGACCACTCGCGCTCAGACCGGCAAACATACTGCCGGCTATGCCACTCTAAGCAAAAAGCGAGAGACTAAATTTAGCTTCGATTGCACGATGCGCGGCGCGACAACAAAAGCTTCTGGGAACGGGACCTATACATGATCGAATAATGGCTTCGTACCTCTAGCGACGACACCCAGTAGTACGGTGACAAACACGTAAGTTACAATAGTATATAAGGGTGCCAATAGTATCTAAGGGTGCAACATGTTCTTGTTACATGCGGTTTTAGCGAGGGAACCCCCTACGCTGACTGAACGCGTAAAACGGTGTCGTCGCAAGTTTCTGCAGCGCATAGTACGTCACCTCGACATGTTGAATCCAGCGCTCTCTTTCTTCTGCGTTTTTTTTTTCGTTGTCATTACTATTATCATTGCAATGAGAAGTATGTGAACTCTTTTTTCGGTTCTACTGAGCCTCGTTGTACACTAGGAGTGGCCGCACAGATACTGCAGCGGTGAATTCAGTGATATGGCTTAACCTGATATTCGTTCTTGGTGTTTAATCACGACGCTTTCTGATCACCTATACATAGCATGTCTGCACGACACCGTTACAGGAGTGCGGCAATCTGCATGCTGGAATCGCGGTTCACCGGATTACGAATGCGGCCGTCGGAGAGTGTGCGTTCGCCCTCTACAGGACCATGAGCGTCGCCACTTTCGAGACTTCGGAGTCGGTCGAAGAAAAGGTGAAGCGACTGCCTTTAGAGGAAACATTAAGAGCTTTCACGCGCAACAACTAAACGGGCTGGCGAATGCGACACATGTCTTGTCGTATATGTAACCAATAGCGGAGAGTCTTAGCTCGTCCGCGAACGTGTTAGCGCTTGCACAATAATAGGGAATTTTAGTGCGTCCGGTATTCCGGCAAGCGCAGGCAGTTTGCCGGTTGAGTGGAGGCGTAAACGTGAGTGGCCCGATTGGTGGCGCCAGCTGGTGGTGCAAACCTCAACCAAACATACACAAAGCCAAATACTATATTCTACATAGCTGCTGGTGTAAATTTTCAACAGCAGCGTAACCGTCCTCACCATTAGGCCAGTGCCGAAAATTTGCACCAGCAGCCAAGCAGGATATAGTGGGTTACTGTAATTTTAGCTCTGTTTTTGTTTGGTTGAACTCTGCTCCATCAGGTGGCTGCACCGTCCCGGCCGCTAACTTTTGCGCCCCCGCGAATCCGGCAATCCGCCCAAATCACCCCCGTTTGCCGGAATAGCGAACAGGCACTCTAACAGCGCGATACCGAAGAGGTGTGCAGCAGCAATAACGCCAGTGGCAACATCTTGTGGGGAAGAGCTTAACCAGCCAGCACGCAAAGCTAAAAGTGCGGTCACTTACCATATTCTACTTAACTGATGGTAGAAAATCTTGGTAGTGACGTAATTGTTAACGTGCTGTGTTTTTGTGATTTTCCTTCTGCAACAACACTCACACTCACGGGATAAAAAAAAGAAAGAATTTCGAACGTACTGTAATTGAACACAGTAGCACGAGATCTCGCTACCACTTTTGCTGCCACCGTACAAGGCTCTCGTAGCCCGGTAATCCGTAAATGCGGAGGATTTACATACGAGGTAAAGCTCTCTTATATCGAAAGCGGTACACTTTTGCGCCTGTCTGTACGAGCCATCTTTTTCCTTGAGCTCCACTGCTTTTTTTTTACTGCCTGAGGCAGAGAACACATATCTGACCCTTGATCTAATTATTCGACGAGGCGGCCATCAGTTCTAAAAGAAATCAAAATGCTGACTTAAATAATTAACATAATTACGCTGCTTAACATTAAAATTGGTAACATTACGGCATATATTTAGATCTTAAGAATTGTAGCTAGTGAGTATGCAAGGCTTATTGACTTAAAAATGTGTGCCGTGAGCCGTAATTAAATTAATTAAAAAGTTTGAGTTTACGCAGAAGCAATGGCCGCCTCATTTCTTGTCTCTTATGTTGAACTGCCTTTTTCTCTGTTTCTTGCGTTTGTTGTACTCCACTCCTGCAATAGCCCTGAAAAGGGCAGCAGTATTTGAAAATAAATACATAAATAAATAAATCAGGTAATTTCGACCATGTGTTAGAACTCTGCTACCTACCACCGCCCGTTCTTAGAAATCTTGTGCAGCTAAAGAAAAGAGCCTTGTATACGTTTTACCCAGGAAATAGCCTTGAGATACCGAAAGGCGTGGACGCGACCAGCCTGTAGTGCTCCTTTCACATGCTCCACAAGAACATGGTATAAGCAGCAGTATTAGATGACCCAGACGCTTTCGCAAAGAAACAACTCAATGGCGGGACAAAAACGTAAAGGCACAAGCAGTGGTGCTGACTGTCGGCCTGTATTCCTGAAACTACATCCCATATTGGCACTACCCCTCGCCATGCCCTTCCGCTTTTATCACCACAGTAAACCAATGACGTCACATTTTCACCTGGGTGATGACATACAATTTCTGTCATAAAGAAAGGCACAGGAACATAAAAACATTTACGGTAAGAGGGGCCAGGACGTCTGAATGCTTTAAACTAGGTGTTCGACCTAATGATGGCCAAGAGGCTGAAGGGCAAAAAATCCCGAAGACACTACGCAAGATACGATTATGAGACCACTGGTTTAGGTCTGACGACCGAACGGCGTACGTCTTCAACAGTATCTTGCACGGTGTTTGTTTTCTCTTGTATGTGTGTGTGCGCGCGCACGTGTGCGTGCGTGTGTGCGCGTGTGTGTGCGTGTGTTTGCGTGTGTGTGCGGGCGTGTGTGTGTGTGACGTGCAGCTAATCCATGGAATAGTGGGGCGCATTTTCGAATTTCGCACTTGTCTAGATGCCGCCACCGCAGCCTGGATTTGATCGCGTGAACTCAGCTCAGCTCAGCTCAGCTCAGCCATAACTATTAAGCCACCAATGTGGTTTGGAAGGCAGTATCGGCTCCGAAAGTATACCGGAGATGACATTTGTGAAGGATCCTGAATTCTCTGAAGTTCTCGGCACCTCAGCTCAAATTCATAGTTTCAGTCTGTAATGCGTTTGGAATCTATGCGGTGAGTAAATGAAATCAAGCGCAAGGCTTTTAAAGAGCAAAGGTTCACATTTTTTGTAGAGTCTATGTATCTAAAAGCTTTTGCGGGCGGCTGCGTGGCCTTTGCTGATACGCAAACCATTTGCGTCAGCTGCTTCTATAGCTTTCTCGTGCTTAATATGCATGAATGACGTCTATAGCATATAGATGCATCTATAGGTACGTTGAATTGAGCTATTGGTACTGATTCATTTACCTAACAAGGCGCGAAGAAACGATGACGCATAGAACACGCGCGAACATAGGGCGTAAGAAATGGAGTTCACTCAGGCTCACTGAGAAATCATATTTCTTGCTTAGCACAACTGAGACTCGCCGAAAGTCTCAGCTGGCTTCCCTCAGACTCAGACTCAAGGGTCGGTCAGAGTCTGAGAGGGTCGATACATGAATGAGATTGCCAACCTATAGGTTGTATTTTTCGACATTCATGTGCACGCATGCACAAGAATGTCGAAAAGTGCGAGCACTGGCTAGCAACCGATGGTTTATGCGAAAACACGTATTGCATACATAGGAGCGCGTATTTTACGCACACGCCACTCTTGTTCCAAAACTGCATCGCCCGTGTTCCGGAAGTGTGAATATCTGACGTCATTGTTTGCGAAATAGCACTGAAAACTATTCAAGCCAATGTGCATTATAATTACGGGTAATCATACCGAGAATGAATTAATGATATCGACTACGCAGAATGATACGGTGTTTGATCTCTTTTATGCGCAGGTGAGACTTGCCTACGAGACCCTGGATCTCTTGAAGGCCACCGATCACACCGTCGGTTGGCTTGTTTACAACGTCACCGGTGGACTAGCGCCCGCATCATGTGGAGGGAGTCAGCACCGTTTGAAGAAAATACGGGAGATTATCGACACGCGCTGAGCCGCAAGCGGTTCTGCCGTTTGTGGACTGCCGTCTCATTGTTTTTCGCGAAGTTGACATCTACGTTCTTTTTCTTTACGATTTCTTTTTTTACCCCAATTCCGTCTAACGACGAACCTTATACGGTTCCCTGTAAGAGACCCCGAAGGCGAAAGCCATTAGGACTGAGGCGAGTCCCTACACGAGAAAAGATACGTGAAGTGCAATTCAGTCAAATGACCAGATGTATTGATAGGAAAAGGACTCTTGCTTATTTTTATTTCTTCCGTTTCCTGTGTTTTTATTTTTTATTATGGGGCCCTGTGCTTCCTGCTTCGCCCACTTTCCTGTCTTTGTTTGCCGGACTACTTGTGGATATATATAGCACCGATTCAAGAAAATTGTATGCATAGGATGACCTTGTGATTCCAGTGAGATCGAACTTGAACAATACTGAAGGCGGAAGGCGTTGGTCCCTCTTCGTTCTTAATGGTCGGACACATGCAGCATATGGACAGAAGACAACTTCTGCAAAACCCACGTCGAACTTGTGTGTGAGTGTTTGTGAAGTGTGTGCGGATCCTTTCCTGCAAAACGATGTCATGTTCATAGCCGTGTACCCGCATCTGTTTTAATTCTGATGTCTGTAAGCGAAATATTTATCGTCTACTAACACGACTTGATTTCTTTCTTTTAAATTGTCTCTGTTTTCTCTTCAATTACACAAAGGGTGACCCCGTAGCCCAATTTCTGGCCTGCCCCGGTTGACTACGTTTTCTGCCAGCATGGCACGTAGTTTCCACCAGCGCTACAAGAACCAAAGTTTAGTTTCGGCAGCGTCTTTGAGTACATGGAGTGAAACCTAAATGCAATGAGCAGTAAATGTGACGGAACTGCCGTAACTATCTATCGCTTTTTTGGACCTCTGCTCACACGGTTGACATCCAAGTTCATTTTATACAATGTTTTTCTAGACATACATAACCTCCTAGTTGACGCCTGCCCAAGTAAATTAATTAATTCTACCTTATAGGAAATGAGGGAACAATCATATTAAGGTCAGCCTTCGTCCTGGTGATATATAAAATATTATAATCTTGCACCATATCTACATTCTTTCATTGTATAATGCCTGGTTCTTCAGAGTCTAAATCCGTTTCTTTCATGACACTGATGGCGATAATTACATTATAAGTGTGTACAGGAGGAGGTCCAGTAGTTCCGTAATTTCCTTTGTTGTTTATTTTGGTGTTCTTGCTAAGCAATACTTGAAACAATACAAAAAAGGCGTAAGATATATCACAAAGAAATACTTAGGAAACTACAGTGTTACGGATATCAAGGAATCGCTTTCATTGCCCTCTCCTCAAAGCCGCAGACTAATAGCATTGTTATTACATAATCACGCGCCTTGGCAGAGTGGATACCTGTTCCGCGAATCTTGCATAAATGCAGCTCATAGTAAATTTCAGAGTTTCAGCGTTTTTCAGTGTGTGCAACCCTTTTTTGCACACACTAGTCTGTATCGTCACTCACCATCACTGTTGGCATTGTATCACTGGAATAAACTACCAAGGGACATTGTATCTGCCTTTAGCCATTACGTTTTTATGAAGAAGTTCGAGATTTTCCTAAATGTGCGATTATTTCTGTGTTGAGTGCTTACTTGTGTATGTTATTCTTACTGTATATAATTATTTCACTCCATCTTACCATGTTCTCTTTTTCACGTTTGTAATCGTGACTGCCACCCCCTCTTATGTAATGCCCAAATGGGCCTTTAGGGTTTTTAAATAAATAAATAAACAATAAATAAATAAATAAATAAATGAGAAATCTTGTCAAGTCCCCCTCACATAATACTCCTGCGTGGAGCCTGGGAGGTATTTCTAAAGAAAATAAAGAAATAAAATGACGACGCAGGCAGCTAACAGCTACAGGCGGCAATGCGGTCCTTGTGTCCTCCGCTATACTGACGCTACCTCGCTAACTCAAACAAGATTCGTGTATTTCGATTGAAATGTTACGCTGTATATTCATCTATATCCGTTTAGTTTTGTGTATTTTATGTGGAGGGCCGTGTAGCATGGGTGCAGGCCACGGCCTTGGCATTTGTTAATACCTTTTTTGACGAATACGCGGCGATGAAGCCAGACGTTGTCTCCTTTATGCATTCCGGAATCAACATACACTTTCCACCATTATATATATATATATATATATATATATATATATATATATATATATATATATATATATATATATATATATATACATATATATTGACATTTGTTGTTAAAATCCTGCTCGATCGTCGGGAGCACTGTTTATTCGGTGTGCACATTCTAATCTTGCACGGTTGATCGCCGCTGGAACCGTCTGTCGGCGGTCGCTCGAGTTGCTGGTCGCAAGAAACGCGCTTGAATAGAGGAGGGGCGCTGGGATTGCGCGCGGTCTAGTGAGCGTACATTCTAGCGCTTGCATTCAGGTCACCGCCGTTGGGACATCTTACAACGAACATTGAAGAAAGCATTACCAATAACCCCACGTGGTATCAGATACTTAGACACAGGCAATACCGATATTCCATATGACCTTATTATGCTGCTGAGCCTCCATAGTATTTGGTCCACAAGAATGTCGGTATGCCATGCTGATGTAAATGCCCATTCTGTACGAGAAAACTTTATTGAAAGTGTCGTCTACATGCGTGAAGTGTACAAAGCCCAGAAAGAACCACCCGATTGGTTGCCGCTGTTCGATGAGTTGGCGAAATTCAAGCGATATTAATTTCAGAGAGTCAGCATAAGCTAAGCTGATTCTCTTTTAACAATGTATTCACATGGCATTTCTGTGACGAGGAAATAAAGAAAAAAAAAAGCCGTGGTGGCTTAGCACTTTTCGTGTTGCGATACAAAGCACGAGACCGCGGGTTCGAATCCCAGCCACGGCGGCCGCATATCGACGGAGGCGAAATGCAAAAAAAAAATAATAAAAGCGCGTGTGTGCCGTGCACAGGGCGCAAGTTAAAGAACCCCACGTGGTTAAAGTTGATCCGCAGTCACCGGCTAAATGCGTGCCTTACGATCAGATCGTGGTTGTGGCACATGAATCCTAACTTTAACCAAGATTCATGCAAGGTAGTTTAGGTCACTGAAATGTCAAGTATTTCTTTTTTTTCTAAATTATCGACCTCGAAAGACCATCATGTCATTACTCCCGTCGTGAATACCTTGAAAGAAGAACACGCGAGGTTGAGTTTATTTCGAGCTAGTGGGTCGACGACGAGATCACAAACCCACGCATCAAGGCGTACAGGCGCATAAACAACACGGGTGACATCAGGGACGCCGACAGCTGCGACGGCGGTGCCATGAACGTCAGCAATGGCTAACACCACACGCAGCGCGCCCGAACACCTCGTGATCTGGCAGTGGAGTTGTCACTCTTTCAACAAGAAGGCAAGTTCACTCCAACTTTTCATCCAAAATCACCTATACCCCCCCAACGTCATCTGCCTTCAGGAGGTCAGGAACCAGCCGATTAGGCTGCGGGGTTACTACGTAATTAAACACGCGGGATAACCGAAGGTCGCGGTTTTGGTTCACAAAACGGTGACGGCCGTGGGACAATATTATCAACACCATGACATTAATCATGTGCTAGTGGAAGTCCTCCCGCAGAAGAGGGGTAGGCGTAGCCCTTTCATCCCGAATTTGTACAGTCCACCGAGGGCTCAGAAAGACGACTTCCGCAACATCATTTACGAGAGCGTGAGAGCCGCTTGCGGCAACCAGCTGGTAGTGGTGGGAAACATTAACGCCTGACACACGACTTGGGGCTACCAACAAGACACGCAAAAGGGGAGGTCGCTCCTCGACGCAGTTGACCAAATGGGCCTCGAAATGATAACCAACCTCCTTCAACCAACCCGAGTTGGCAATAGTGTAAGTCGAAACACGTTTCCGGACCTGTCATTTGTCAAAAACGTAAGGGAATACTCATAGGCGCACCTGGGCGAAACATTGGGCAGCGATCACTGCATCCTCAGCATCTCGGTATCCACGCCGAAACTCAATAGAGCAATTGGCGAAATTAGGCTTACGGACTGGGAGGCATTCAGGCAGCACCCCCCGCCCGAAAACGGTATATAGGACATAGCGGAATGGATGCAGCACCTCCGGAACGCCCACATCCAAACCACTAAAACCATCCAGCGCACGGTTGAGACGCCCGAAGCCGACCGCCGGCTCTTACACATGTGGGAAGCCCGATAGGGCCTCCTCAAACGGTGAAAGCGACAGCGGTTAAACCGGAAGCTACGTCTACGAATCGAGAAAATAACAGACGAAGCCATAATTCACGCAAACGAGCTGACGCAGCAAAATTGCGTACAGCTTTGCACCTCCCTCAAGGTTACCCTGAGTACGGCGCGGACGTGGGCCATCCTACGTTGCCTGATCGAGCCCGACAGGGCGAAATCGACAACCAGTCGGAGGCTCCTAGAAATCGCTGACAAGTTCCCCGGAAACGACCAGGATCTGATTGACACCCTAAAACCAGATACCTTGGTAGCGACCCCATAAAACCCTGCCTCCTAAAATATGAAGAACCAAGACCAGAACTGGACGCTCCCATCACGGAGGAAGAGGTGTATGCCGCGGCACGAGCCTCACTGCGCAACACTGCTCCCGGAGTTGACAAAATCACCAATGACATGATTAGAAACCTGAGCCCGATGCACATCCAGGATTTCACCGAATACCTAAACGAGGAACTCAGGAGCAAGGGCCACGTACCGAACTAGTGGAAACACGCGGAAATCGTGACCATTCCCAAACTCGGTCAGAAGCCCGCCATCGACGCCCTTCGTCCCATCTCGCTGACTTCGTGCCTCGGCAAGTTGTACGAGAGGGCCATCGAAACCAGCCTCCAACATTACATAGAAGACGGTGACCTCTTCCCGAACACCATGCTTGGCTTCAGGCCGGGACTTTCTGCGCAAGATGCGTTCCTAATCTTAAGGGAAGAAGGGCATTCAGAAGGGAGGAGAACATCTCCTGCTCGCACTCGACATAAAAGGCGCCTTCGATAACATCTGTCACGAGGCCATTCTCAAGAGACTGAACGACATCACCTGCGGGGAGCGCATCTTTAATTACGTTAAATCGTTCTTGATGGGCCGGATGGCAACCATCGGTATACGCCAAACTCGATCAGATACGATCGACGTGCCGAACAAAGGAACACCGCAAGGGGCGATAATTTCCCTTATTCTATTTAACGTCGCGATGCTAGCGCTGACCAAAGAGCTGCGGAAGATCCCCGACCTAGGTTATGCCCTGTACGCAGACGACATCACGCTCTGGGCCACCAAGGGCTACCTAGCGCGAAAAGAGGCGATCCTTCAAGAGGCCACGATGGCCGTGGAGAGATTTGCGGCAGCGAGCGGGATGCTTTGTGCGCCAGAAAAGTCCGAGGTGATTCGGGTGCACGGAGCAGGAATCTACAGGTCCCCCGGCCCTATCGACCTCTATCTTGAAGGCCAGAAGATTACGGAAGGTAATAAGACAAGGATTCTGTGTGTTTGGATCCAGAGCAACCTGAAAGCCTCCCACACCATCCAAACCCTAAGGTCTGCCACCAACCAGATCTCGCGGTTTATAAAACGAATTACAAGAAGCCGCAAGGGTATGCGAGAAGAGGACACGCTTCGCCTCATCCAGGCTCTGGTGATCAGCTGAATCACGTATAGCATGCCGTATCACTATCGCTCGCTAAACAAACGCGACCAAGAACACGTCGATGCCATCATCAGAGGCGCGTACAAAACGGCCCTGGGTCTCTTTGTCACCACCTCAAACGAGAAGTTAGCGGCCCTCGGGATCCACAACACCTTCGCTGAGCTGTCGGACGCGGTTATGGCTTCGCAAAAGACCAGACTACAGAAGACGGCGGCGGGCAGAGCCATCCTCCACCGGACCGGAATGGCAACGGAGCTCCGTGCCCTCGATGGGCAACGATCACTCCCGCCTGAGGTCAGAGGCAAGATCAAGGAGAACCCGATACCGAACCACATGAGCCATGAACTCCATGAAGGACGACGCAAGGCTCGCGTCGACAGACAGCACCGACAATTCAAGGGTGACCCGTACGTAACGTACATGGACGTGGTGGCGTACCCGGTAGGGGGCCTCTTCGCAGTAGCCGCCTTGAACGGGACAGGCAACTCTTTGACTTTCGCGCCCTCCGTAAGGGCAGAGACCCCAGTTGCGGCTGAGACCATAGCCGCAGCGCTGGTAATAAAGCAAGAAGACAGGGTAGGCAGAGAAGTCAATGTCGTTACCCACACGCAACAGGCCTGCCGTAACTTTACCAACGGAGGAACACCACTGCTGGCGGCTCAGATTCTAGGCCCGAGGCTGCAAGAATACCATCAAATCACGTGGACGCCGGGCCACGCGGGTCTGGAGGGGAACGAGAGGGCGAACGCCCTAGCTCGAGCGCTAATCAACCGAGCGGGGCAACACGAATCGTCTCATCAATCCCCACCATTTACCTTCATGCCCCTGCCGTCTAAATACTGCGACCGACTCGAGATCCAGCGACTCAACCGACGAATTTATCCTCCGCCTCACAGAAAGCTCAGCACTGAAGATGCCGTAGCTCTCCGACTTATTCAGACAAACACATTTCGTAACCTACACAAACACAGTAAAATGTTCCCACATACATATCGCGACATCTGCCCCTGGTGCGGCGACACACGCCCTACATTCTTCCACATCTCGTGGGGGTGCGGGGGCAAACCTCAACACCTAAAGACGCCTAGCACGTCATCTGAGCGGTGGGAGGTACAGCTGACCGGTGATACCCTGGCGGGACAAGAGGCTCTCGCCCAGCAAGTACGTCGAGCAGCCATGGCCAGTGGAGTCCTGGAATGAGGACACCACCCCCTTGACCTCAAGAGCACAAGAGCAACCACATCGATGGTTCGAATAAATGTTTTTTTTCTCTCTCTTTATCGGGCGACCACGTTTCGCCGCCTAACAAATGTTATCGCACAGCGCGGGACGCGCCTGCATATATCCGAATTTTCTGGAAAGTTATCGATGCTTGTATCCGCTTTCTGTTGTCGCCGAACCTTATGTTATCTGATTTCATCGCCTGACGTGAATGGTGTAGAACTTTGTGGAAGGCACGCTGGTCCCAACGATTAGTCTGGAACGTTTGACGAGTGCTGTATAAAAGCCGACGTGGTTGACCCGTTGATCAGATTTTCGACGATCGCCGACCGTGTTCGCCACTATCGTTGTGCTATAAGTGTAGCCTGTCTTGTTGGCACATGTTCGCCCAATAAAATTTTGTTTTGTCGTTCACAGTACTGCTACTGTGTTCATCAACGTCACCACTACGTGACAATATTGACAAGAACATTTGCCGAACAGGTAGAAGTAAAAACCAATACACAGCGATGGCGCAAAGGTAGGTACTTATTGACACTGGCAGTGACACAAACGCGTTACAAGCAAACATTTTTTGTGCGTTTCCATTTCTGTCGGTGGCGTTGGCCGTGAGCGATAAATCCCATGACACGCTTCGTTGTCTCTGTTAGATTGCGAATTCCAGTACTTTCGCAATACGTGCACTTCTCTGAAATATTTTTTTTGTTCTTTGACTTCCATACCCACTGACATGTTTAACTGATGCTTTTTACATTGTCATGTTCTTATGCTACGGTTTTTGCAATCACCTATATATATGTTCTTCGTTTCAATAAAAATTTAGTTGAGAGTTAGCGCTCCTCGTGTCTGCTCGTTTCTGTGTCCGTGTTTCACTTCGCGCTAGAAGCCAAAATCATAGAAATGGCAGTCTCGAACCGAGGGGCGCGTTGGGAGGCGGCCCTACTCAGCCACGACCTCGCCGATCAACTGTGGGCCATCCGGCACGCCGAGGAAGCCGCCCGAGTCCAAGGACTCGAGGCCGTCACCTAGGCTGGGGTGCTTATGGTCCCACCCCGCGCAAATCAACGGACATTTTCAATAAAGTTTTCACCACAACCACCGATGTAGCGGTAAAAGAGACGTGAATCTGCTAAGATTACGTCGCCACTGACTGGATTCCCGGATAAATGAGTTCCCGGTTCACCACGTCGCAAGGTGATCAAGAGCTCATTCGACACAACCTGTGCCTTTTCGAAGAGTAAAGTGCAACTGGTGGTCGTCCGCAACGTATCACCATCAGTTGCTTCATTGCATGCGCGCGCACAGACGCGCGCGCGTGCACACACACACACACACACACACACACACACACACACACACACACACACACACACACTCTTTGCTAGACTGTTGCCATGCCTAAGAGAAGAATAAGCTGGCTCCTATCCTCCTCTTGCATTGCAGGTGAGCGAGAGCGCGTTATGTACATCCTGCTATGGAACATAATTCTTGCCCTGGCGACGAGATGTCCCCATTCGAAGCATTGGTCCCAGGGCGTACGTCAGCATACTCACGAATGCACTGCTTCATATTCGCTCTACACAAATTTCATAGCAGAGAGATGGAGCTTCAATGAGCGACGAAGGGTGTGTGTGGATATGAGTTTGAACGGCGTTGAATTTTGCCGAGTGTGAGTGGACGTAGGCATGCTAGTGAATGCGCGCTGGTGTGTGGGAAAGAACGCGATATGAGCGCGATTGGGTGCGAGTTAATGCGAATGAAATTGACTACGAACACTAGTGAGTACGGGTGGGCTTGGATGTTCGCGATTAGATGCTTAAGTCAGAGCAGACGAGTGTGAGTACACTTGGGTGTGAGTGATTGCCTTGCCTTAGCAGTCTCCTTACCCTTGAGTATAAGTGAGTGCGTATCTTGCGTAAGTAATAATGAGTACGTATGAGTTAGTATATATCATCCTAATGTGCATGCCTATGTCTTGGAGACAATTATTGCCGCACCAGTGTTGATAATTTCGTTATGCTTCTCACTGGGAGCCTCTTCCTTGCTTGAACTTCTGCTAAGTTGTGCTATACCTTAACTATGCGACAGCCACACCGCTACGACTGCCGAAATACGTCACGCGATTTATGCAGGCAGCATGGAGAGAGCTCTACTGACTGGATAGTAGTACCATCTTCATTAGCTTCTCGCCACGAGCCCTAATGGCAAATTAAATGGCATACAACTTCCAGATGCTCTCTTTTGTATCCCATTCGCAGGTCCTTTGCGAATATTGCCGCTCCACAATAACTCAGAGCACAGATTATTTTCTTACCATTTGTTTGTTGCATATGTTTTGCGTCTGGCGGATAGGTTTCACCCTTTGTTAATTTTATAAAATCTGCACAACAACGTTTTGGGCTTCTAAATGAATCGATAAGCTGGGTTTGACCCTGTGCGTCCTAATTTGTCCCTGTGCGAGCCTAATTTCCTCATCCCTACTTGTAGCAGTGCGAAATCTGTAAAAAAAATGAAGTGAGGAGCGTTTTCTGTACCAGATTCACAGCATTTAGTTGGAATGACAATCACACCAGCCTTTGTTTGTGCAAGCATTCGTCATCTACCGAATAGACATCTCCGACAGAATGGGGACATCATAGTGGCCATTGCGGTGAATGAACACGGCTGCGAGAGTGCCAGAGGCCAGTGGCACACGAGTTGTGCCTCTCAATGTAGCATTGTATTTTCTATGATATCCTTGTACTCTAAATAAAATTGCTTATAATAGCTTTCCTTTCAACTTATGTTTTATGGGGACATTATGTAAGGAACGAGAAGGGGAACGAAGTAGGCATGTTTTCGCAAGCCACAATCACGTGAAGGAATCTGACAAGGACATCAAGAACAAGATTGGTGGACTTACCACTTTTGATTGAAATTTCCACATATAAAATAAACGAAATTGGAAGCGGGCGAGAATATAGGGGGATAAAAACAGGAACAGCGCAACACAGCACGGGCGAGTAAAGAGCACAGGACAAGGACAGGTAAAGCGCACAGTAAAGGCACAGGTCGTGTGCTATTTACTCGCTCGCCTTGTGTTGCGCTGTTCCTGTTTTTATTCTAAAGACGAAGATATTTTCTGTCATACAATGTTGTGCCCACGGACGCCTCACTAAAAGATGAGAAATCAGCAGCAGGCTTTTACTCCCACACACTATCACGGATTTTCGCTATCCGTCTTCCCGCTTACACTCCAATTCAGGTGGCTAAATTAAAGGCCTGCATTGCCGTACACTAAATTCCGAAAAATGTGTAAAGCATATTATTATTCGCAGACTGCCTGTCAGTCCTTATGCCGCTAGAAAGCACAAATAATTCTCTTTTGCACCGATCGCTACACATTTTGATTCCACATCATGCTAAAAGAATTCGGTTTTTGTGGATACTTGGGGATTGTGGACTAGCACTTAAACAGATGGCATACCGCTTGGAAAAGGCAGCGCTTGGTGGGCCAGTGAGTTTCTTTTTGCCCAGCCCTACTTTGCTAGCGGTGACAAGATTTTGATGGAGACAAGTCCTAGGTAGAAAAAATGAGCGCCTCCTTGCTGCACTGGATAACGAACATTTACCGTTCCCCTGGAATGTCCGGTCTTGTCCCTCTCGGTCATGGGAAGTTTTCATTGCCTTATTAGGATTTCGAATACCGCGACTAAATCTATACATGAGTACATATGGGATCGCACCAACAGCCTTTTGTGCATCATGTGGGGATATAGAATCAATCGACTATTTCCTCCTATTTTGTCAAAAATCTCCTATCGCGCGTGGGCCTCCTTGTCTAGGTGATAATTGCTTTATCTTTTGGGGCAAGTACCTTTGGCTGAGCCCCAAAGGAAGTGTGTCAGATATTACACGAGTGCGTGATTGTGACTGGGAGAAGGAAGGAAGTATTTTAATGATTGGAAAATGTAGAGAGGTCGGCCGGATAATGGAGCATCTGGCCTGCTAGTCTACGTAAGGGAGGGGGAAGAGGGGAAGAAAAGGGGTCACAATGATGGATGATAATGGGAGGAACGAGGTGAATGACACATTACACAACTGGTATCACAGGCGTGAGTCCAGGTCAGTGTCACCTAGGAAACGTGAAAGTGCACGCATTGTCTCTGTCGTCTGCCAACTCTGTGGCCACGCGCCTAGCAAGAGGTCCTCCGACAGTGGTCCATTGTGGAAATGTCTCAATGTATCTGCCAATGTCAGTCTTTCTCGCGCATACTCAGGGCACACCACGAGCACATGTTCTATAGTCTCTACAGCGCCACACACTGAACAGTCCGGGGAGTCTGTCCGTCCAATAATGTGCAAATATTTGCGCGTGAAGGCGACTCCTAATCGCAGTCTGTGTATCAGGCATGTATGAGGGCGTGGAATTCCACGCAGAATAGGAAATTTCCTATCGGGATGCAGGCTTTTAAGGCGGACGTGACGAGCGTCTGGCTGGGCCCACTATGTTCTCGCCGCACTCCTCATTAATTCCGACAGGAGGCATGTGATGTCCGGTCTAGAGAATGGCACTACAGTTCGCATGCCATTGCTGAGGGCGCGCCTTGCTGCAGCATCGGCCATCTCATTACCGTTGAGCCCACAGTGTCCCGGGATCCATTGGAACACTATGCGGTGGTGTTTTTCTTGAGCGTATGAAAGTAGCTCGGTGATCTGCAGGGCCAGAACCTGATATGCGGTGTGGCGCAGAAAGCATCCCAAAATTTGCAGCGCGGCTTTTGAGTCCGTCAAAATGCACCACTCTTGAGGTCTTTCCCCGCAGATGTGGCGAATCGCTTCTCGAATAGCCACAAGCTCTGCAGCGGTTGATGTTGAATTATGGTCTAGTATGAAACCTCGAGTCATCTGTTGGGCTGGTATCACCACAGCTGCTGTCGATGCCTTAGGTGACACGGAGCCGTCTGTGTACACATGAATATATGTCTGGTATTCTGACCAGATGTACGCGAGAGCAAGTTGTTGTAGTCCACTGACGGGAACCAATGATTTCTTTAGTATGCCGGGGACATGTACGCATACGGAAGGTTGAACCATCACCCATGGTGGTTTGACGGGGTGGTATGGAAGGGCATAGCCTGATGTTATGTGGGGTAGATGGCAACGGAGTGCACTTGTGAAACTGCTGTCCGGTCGCTCATGTAGAACCGACGTCAATGGATGACAATGGTGTCGCGTCAGTAAGCGTAAATACACGCGAAGTGGTTCGTGGGACAGGTATATCGGTAATGGGCATACGTGGGCTTCCTCAATTGCGCCTTTGTTGGAGGCACGCCGTGGCAACCCGAGGCATATTTTGAGTGCCTGCGCTTGGACGCTCTCTAATGTCCGTAAGCAGGAAATGCTCAAGTTTGAGAGTATCGGAAGGCTGTATCGATTGTAGCCCACGAAAAGAGACTGATAGAGTCTTAGTAATGAGCCTTCCGTGGGGCCCCATTTCATGCCTGTTGCGAAGCGAAGAACATGGCAAAACATATTAAGTTTTTGCTTCAACATATTAACATGCGTCGTCCATGACAAATCGCGGTCGATGATAATGCCCAAGAATCTGTGATGGGAGACATAAGGTATTATGACACCATTAATGGAGATCGGGTAGCGGCAGACGGATTTGCGCGTGAATGCAACCACAGCACATTTTTCGGCAGCTAAGCGCAAACCCTGACGCCGTATGTATCGTGAAGTAGATGACACAGCCCGTTGTAATTTCGCACGTAGTTGTGGGCGTGTTGTACCAGAAGCCCAGATGCAGATGTCATCTGCATATGCACTGATGTGGATGTGAGGTGGAAGCTCGCTCACCAGGCCAATCAGTGCCACATTAAATAATGTTGGGCTGAGAACTCCTCCCTGAGGAACTCCACGGCATACCTGATGACGATTAGTGTCTCCGTCAGACGTGGACATGTAAACTAAACGGCCGCTGAGGTAGCTCACAATCCACAGGTAGAGCCGGCCGCCAATACCCAAGTCATCTAGGGCATCGAGAATGGCTTCATGAAGGATGTTGTCGTAGGCCCCTTTGATATCTAAGAAAACAGCGGCGACGAGTCGGCGTTGACGTTTTTCATGTTCCACTGTCGTAACGAGGTCAATGACGCTGTCAATTGAAGAACGACCCCGCCGAAAACCGGTCATCATTTTCGGATAGAGATCATTGCTTTCCAGAAACCATTCGAGCCTCGCCAGGACCATTCGTTCCATAACCTTGCCAACACAGCTGGCTAATGCAACTGGGCGGTAAGAGGTAAGCTCATAAGGAGTCTTTCCAGGCTTCAAGAGAGCAACCAGGCGGCTTATCTTCCACTGCTGCGGAACAATACCGGAGACCCATGTGTCGTTGTCATAATTGAGCAGTGCAGTGCGACCAGCCCTGCCAAGGTGAGACAGAGACGAGTACGAGATCCCGTCAGGGCCAGGAGCAGATGAATGCCGACACGACGCAAGAGCAGCCTCTAATTCGGGCATCGTAAAGAGCAAGTCATAGTGGTCACTTGAGGAAGGTGGCGCAAAAACTTCGAATTGGATAGAGGCTTGTTGAGTTGTGCCCACAATCATTTTGCAGAAGTCGTCCGCTACCTCTACATCATTGCGGCGTTAGTAAAGGGCCAGAGCACTGAAAGGGTACCTTTCTTGTGGGGGAAAACGTAGGCTCCTGACTACATGCCAAATACGTGACAGCGGCTTGCGAGGATCCAGTGATGAGCAGAACTTTCTCCAGCGCTTCCTTCCTAATTTCTCGAGATGGCGCTTTATTTGTCGTTGAGCTCGGCGACAAAGGGCGAGATCCTACGTGGATTTCATCCTTCTATATTTCCTTTCAGCGCGCCGTCGGACTGCACGCAACCTCTCGAATTCCACGTCGATAGGAGACCCCGATGAAGGTGCACATATGGTCCGCGTGGCCTCACCGAGGGCGGACGTAATCAAGTCTTCTATTTGCGTTGGTGACTCGAGATTCACACACGAATTCTCCACGAATGTCTTAAAAGTGGGCCAGTCCGTGCACCGCACATGAGACGAAGTGGTAGGTGCGAACCACTTGGCGCAGATATACGTTGGTATGTGATCACTGCCATGTGTTTCCACATCACTGAACCAGCTAATAGAAGACTGTAGTCGTGAGGAAACAAACGTCAGGTCCAAGCAGCTACTGTAGGACGTGCCACGCAGAAACGTAGGAGAGCCATCATTAATATTGACGAAATCATGTGAGTGCATAAAGTCGGACAAGGCTTTGCCTCGGTTATTCATTACTGTACTTCCCCATTGGGGGTGATGAGCATTGAAGTCGCCCACAATAATATGGGGAGCTGTGCAACTCTGGATTGCTGAGGACAGATACGAGAAATCAATGTGATCTCTGGGTGGAATGTAGCCGCCGAGTATAGAGAAGACCCGCCCTTTAAGCGTTAACGTCAAGCAAATGTAGTGGTTCGTGTTATGGTGCTGTAGGACAAGGCGGTAGTGTGGAATATCTCGGCGTATGCACACTAATACCTTGCTGGCTTCATCAGCTTCTCGAGACCACAGCAATACATATCCAGAAAGGCGGAAAGCAGAAGGCATGTTGGGCTCACATATAACAATCACGGGGAAGCGGTATTTCTGGACGCGCTGTCGGAAGTCACTTAGGCGACCACGCAGGCCTCGGGCATTCCACTGCATCACTACACTACGACGTATGCGCATCGACACAGAGGAGGGGTTGTGTGGTAGCGCCATAATGAATCACTGCAATGCCGCCAAGAGCGGCTCAATCGCATCCAAAAACTGAACAACAACCCTTGCTGTTGGCGTATTGAGGCCTGAAAGCAGCGTTTGCATGGAATGTAAAAGTTGTTTCAGAAGAACGTTCACTTGCTGGTCTTCTGGCTTGTCCTTAATGTCCACTGGACCGGCACGGATTGATGGACGCGTTGGTTCGACGACTTTGGATGGCAGAGCAGGCCATTCCACATCAGAGGAGGTGGATAATGTACTCGCATCTTTCTGAACCACCGTGGTAATATGTGGCGCTGCAGCAGGCGGCGTCTTATCATTCTGCAGCTCAATACGTAGAGGCAACGGAGCTGAGAGTTGCTGTGACGTCGGCTGAGACAGACTAGTGAAGTGTGACTCTGGGCGTCGGTGTCGGGAACGACGTTTGCGGCGACGAATAGACGCGGCCGCTTCTTGGTGACTTGCGTGTTCTTTTACCATCTTCTTCAGGATAAGCCTCTCGTTCCTCATCCTAGGACAGTCTTTAGCCGTCGCCTCATGAGCGCCGAAGCAGTTGGTGCACTTGACTGTCTCCGTCTTGCAAGTGTCATGCTGGTGCGATCCGCCGCATCGACGGCAGGATATTTCGTTTCTGCAAACAGCACTCACATGGCCAATCCTGTTGCATTTGTGGCATTGAACAGGCTTGGTAACATACAGACGGACAGGATGCCGCACATAGCCCACCTTGACGTGGGATGGGATAGAGTCGGCTTCAAAAACTACTTTTACACACTGTGATCGGCCGAAACGATGAATATCGACTTTCTTGGCCGTAGATTTGATGAGTGTGCGCAGGTCGCTGTCTGTTATTTCAGGGTCTACGTCTGTAATAACTCCAGCGGAAGTCCGTTTTCCGTGAGAGAGATAGGGGCGGACCGGCATACCGCCTAACACTCCAATTTCTTTCAGTTTGTCCACGGACGCCCGAGATTTCACATCTACCGTAAGGACATTCTTCCAAGCGTTGATTCTCACCTCTTGGACTTGTCCCGGAATCAGCTGGTCGAAGAATTGGGACAGCCGCAGTCTGTTGATTGTATTCAAATTAGCCGTCTCCGTTGTGGCTACGAAAGCCACAGAGAACCCGTTAGGTGCGTCAACATTCTCTGCAGGCAACTCCCTCGCTGCTGATGTCCAGCGTAACGCGCCAAGTTTGTCAACAGTCTTTGTAGTCGACTCACCAGCTGTTGATGTCCGGCGCAACTTCCTTTTCAGGCGGCGCGATTCAACAGGCGTGAAGCTGCTACTGTCGGAATCCATCTCAGTCACCGTGGAGTCATCTGCCGAATCTGGAAGCTCCACTTCGGTGACGGTCGTAGCAGAGAGGGCACCAACCGGCCGAGCAGCCGCTGGGTCAACTGCGTCGACGGGAAGCTGCACGGGACGTGTGCCCGCCATCCCGAAGGACGACGCGATCACTGTGTACACGCAATATTAAAAAGCTACAGAAAAAAAGAACAGCCGAAAGCACAGATGCTCTCTACCGTCACTTCGCGACTGGGAGAATCTCATGTTAAGCACATTGTCTTCATTATTAACACCAAATCGCGTTATTTTAATACTATAGCATCTTCGCCATAATTCCCAAGACCACTATTGAAAAAACGGAAACAGAAAATAATTTACATTTCTTGTCACTGAAATATTAATTGCACACATGAATAAATTACCAGAAAACAAAAAGTTCATATTATGTTCCGATGAGAACAATGGCCAAACCCCCCCTCGTGTGTACGTGACGAAATTTGAAGGAAGAAGAAGAAGAAGAAGCCGCAGCAGCTCTCGAGCACTGGCTCGTGCCAGCACGCGACGCGGTAACCGACGAGGACCCCGTTTCAGGAAGCAGGAAGCTCGGCTGTGCTCGGCTGTGCCGACTCGTGGATCGAACGGCTGTTGTCCATGGTTCCTGCTGGCCTCGACTGAGCGACCGTTTCGTTGACCTGCAGTGGTGTTTTGGCTGAGTATCGGTTGGTTTCAGGTGTCTCCAAAACCGTTTTTTAGTTCCTCGTTGATTGGTATTCCTTGCGTCAAACCGTCTTGAGCTGATGTCGACCAGTTCTCCTGCCCAGGCGCGATCCGCCTGGTCGGCATCTCTGCCACCTAATGAATTGCCCATGGATTTATTTTTTCGCAGTGGCGTCAGCACCGTTCCTGTGGCGCTTGTGCCTACCAGTGGAGGTTCCACCAGGATCATGAATCCACAGGCTGTCCAGAAGGCACTTAAGGGCACGTCCAACCTCTTCCAGACCATCACTGATATGCGAGCGTTCGGACGAGCGTTCCAGACCGTGCTAGCGTTCCAGACCTGTGCTGAAGACCTGTTGAAATGCATTTCATTCGCTTCTACCCGGGTGAGTGCTTTTATTCCGCCTCACCCTGCGTGCACCAAGGGTCTTTTACGGGGCAGACTCCCGATTAGGTACTACTGAAACCCTGGACAAGCTATCCGCAGCCGGCGTCATTGCTATCTACCGTTGCAATCGACTGGCAAATAACGAGAGGGTTCCGACAGAATCTGTTATTGCAACGTTTGTGGCCACATCATGTCCATCTGAAATAAACGTGTTGCCTCTTGTGTTCTGTGTAGAGCCGCTTGCGTCACGTCCAATCCAGTGGAGGAATTGTTGGAGATTCGGGCACAGCGCAGGAGGATGTGGGTCTAGCTCGCGTTGCCGCACCTGTTGGAGGGTCATTTTTCAAGTGAATGCTCTACTCAGACTCAAAAGTTCTGCCTCTGAGGGGAGAACAGCCAGCACACTATTCGAACTGCTCAGCTCGCGCTCAACAAATACAAATTCTTGAAATAATCAACCGCCGTTGCTGCTCCGGAAGAGATGCAATTTCGGTTATCAAAGACAGGGCCTTCGCATACTCTGGTGTTACAGCGCGCAACACTCAACTCATGGATCTTAATCTCTCAGAAGCAATTGACTCTTCGGTGGAAAAAGCAATGGGTAAAGCTATGGATAAATTGATATCCAGTCTCTCTGATTCCTTACCGCAAGTCATTTCCAGTCACATGATGCAAATAATGCAGACCACTAAGACAGCAACGCAGTGCCCAGTATCTAACGCCACACCTCCAATGCCTAGCAGCGAGGTAGAGACGCCTTCCATAGTTGTAGAACATTCCACAGACCCCACATCCCTAGTCCAACCACGCGAGGATGAGCCCTCTTATTCAGACACTGTTAGTGTCACAGATATGGAACTTGACACTCGAGCTCCAAAACGTATGGGTTCCCCAATTTCAAAAACTATGAAACCCAAATCAAAAAAGAGTCAACCAACTCCTGTGCTTACAGAAAGTATTCTAAAGGCGCGTTGCCGCTGCGGTGCGTTCAACACCATTGGACAGTTGAAAGTGCTGCAGTGGAACTGTCATTCTACATTTTCAACTTTAACAAATTTAACTTGCCTATCTATTCAATTCAATCCAGATATCTTACTTCTTCAAAAAACGTGGCTTTCACCAGAGAAAAGTTTTCATTTAAAAGGTTTTCGGTCTGTCCGATTAGATCGAGACTCACGAGGTGGAGGATTAATGATACTTGTTTCTAGTAAAATTTGTCACTAGGCGTCACTATCCCTATCCGCGTTATTCCTTTCACTATCCTTTTTTAAATTGTAAATGCTTATTTCCCCACCGCTTTGCAAAGTACACGTCAACTTGATAGGGGTGTGGCTGCCAGTAAAAAAGTTTTTTGTTTGTAGGGGATTTTAATTCGCATCACGTGTCGTGGGGGCTAAAAACAGATTTGTGTGGTAAGCGGCTTTGAGAGTGGACTATTGATAGTCATCTTTCATGTCAGAACACAGGGCAAGTAACGTTTGCTAGAGGACCCTTTCGTTCAGTGTTAAATTTGACATTTTGTAGCGCTGGCATCAAGGTTTTGTCGTGGGTAGTGGTTGACTCAACAAGCAACAGCGATCATCTTCCTGTGTCATTTCAAAATCAATTGTCCAATAACATATTTAGAATACCAGGCATGCACATTTGTGCACCATACAAAATTTAAGACTTTCTTGCGTTCTGCCGTTTCGAAACTTGCCAATTCCAATGATAAGGAAATCGCTTCAATCATTTGCTCAATGCTAGGGGACTCCCGGAAGCAAGCTGAATTTGTCATCCCTTCGGCTGAAGGCGCCGCTTGCCCTTGATGGAATAATGAGTGTATGCGGGACCATAGAAGAAGAAACGCCGCTTGGAAAATGCTTCTGCGTAATCAGTGCACGACAAATTGGAAAAATTATCAGTTTCACGCTGCTGTATATAAGCGTCCTGTTAATCGAGCCAAAGAGGAATACGACATTAGACATTGTGATTATCTATCTAATTAAAAACTAAGCGTGATTTATTTGCAATCCTTCGTGCTAGGAAGGTGCTACCAACGCCCTTAACATTAGACCCAATTGATTTGACCCCGCAGGAACTGAGGGCCTACGAAGAAGGGATAGCAGAAGGCTTAGAAAATCTATTGACGGCCAGGCTTCCGGCTATTCACTCTACATTAGATGCTTGGGATGGCTTCACGCCAGTATCCTTAGCTGAATTATTTGAGACTGCACTATGTTTACCGAATTCAGCCCCTGGTCCTGATGGTGTCACAAATGCAATGTTAAAACTATTGTTACAGAAATCGCCTATTGTTTTTTAAACCTGGTGAATTATTCAATTAAATATGCTTGGATTCCGTTGCACTGGAAGCTCGCGAAAGTAATATTGATACTTAAGAAATAAGAAGGAAGGTATCTATTGAAGAACATTAGGCCAATTGCTCTTACATCAAACGGAGTAACATTCATTGACAGGCTGCTTCGCCGTCGTATCATGCAATTTAATAATGATAATTTCATTTTTTGTCCCTGTCAGATTGGTTTCAGAGCCGGCTGCTCCATCTGGCATGCCCACGTCGACTTAGAAAGCCGAATAGAACTCTCTCGACGTCATAAATAATACGCTGCCTTAGTGACGCTTGATATCGCTAAAGCATAGGACACTGTGGCGCACACTGTATTGATGAATCGGTTAACTTCCTGTGGTGTACCCGGGTGTATAATAATAGCGTGCGTAAAGTCATTCTTAGGTGGAAGAGAATTCTATTGCGACGAAAGTGGCGTTTCTTCTTCAAAGCACAAACAAACGAGAGGCGTACCGCAAGGCTCAGTTCTTTCCCCGGTGCTTTTTAATATTCTCATGAGCCCACTACCTCGTCATCAAGAAAAAACTACTTATATTATGCAGACGATATTCCGTTTTTCGCATCTGCAAACGCCATCCACACGCTATACCAATGACTGCAAACTTACCTTTATGCTTTCGAGAGGTGGGTAGCTGTTACTCACTTCACAGTCAATGCCAGCAAATGTGCTGTTCTCGCTTTCCGATACGTGACGTAGTGCATATTTTGTTGTCTTACCACCTCCAAGACATACCACAGGTGGAATCTGCTAAATACCTCGGAATTATTTATAACGCCTCTCTCAACTGGTGCTCACACATAGATCATGTGACTGGGAAAGGTACCCGTGCAATTGGCATATTACGTAGGCTGAGCAGTCGTCGAATAGGATTGAGAAGAGATACACTCTTAATGATATATCGTATGTACGTTCGCCCTGTATTAGAATTTGGTTGCGTGCTCTTCTCTGGAGCTCCAGCCTACATGTGCCGTCCTCTAATCCTCTTAGAAAGATAAGCATTACGTCTGTGTTTAGGTCTTCCTAACTTTGTTGCATATTCTATTCCTTATCTAGAATCCCGTGTTCCTCCACTTTCGTGCAGGTACCGGCTTTTGAAGGTGCTGACGTTCTTAAGGATTTATGAATCACCGCTGTGTCATCACGAAACAATCTTTATTACACAACCTGCATTGTTTTTCGGTGTCATGTGGCCGCAACTACATATTCCGCAAATTATATTCGTGCGAAAATTCCTTGACTGTTTGGGCGTGCGCATATGCGATGTACTTCCTATTCCCGACAGAGTTGTTGCAACGGATATTATATTCGATGACATTTTTCCTAATAATGCAAAACTACTTCCACACCGTATTCTAGACGGTATATTACAAGATCATCTGAAAAACCTTCAAACAAACATTGTAATTGCTACAGGTGCTTCACAATGTGAAGAAAAGGCAGGTGCAGGAATATTTTCCCCGAATCTCGATTGGACATTTTCTCTTCGGTGTCAGATTTCATACCGATCTTTTTAGCCGAATTCATGGCCCTGGTGCTGGCATTACGCAAATTAGGACCATCAATTATGTCAGCCGTGATAGTCACTGATTCGTTATCATTGTGCTCATCCCTTACTACTTCTAGTGATTCTCGCGTGATGAGGACATTTCATTCATTGGTACCTGGTTACTTGAGAAGCGTGCGTTTGATTTGGGTGCCTGGCCATAAAGGACTAATCATAAACGAAATTGCAGACTCTCTAGCCGAGGCATCGATAAGTGGCCCGATTCTTCTTTGCTGCCCTTTGATTGCTTATGTTACTGCTACTAGATTTCGCAGGAGTGTCATACAGACAGTATCAGGTGCCGCAATTACTAACTCAGTGGATCACGGACATCTCCTACACCCTTGGAAGAGAGATTTTTGCCGAACACGGAAAATTGAAGTGTCCATCACGAATCTGCGCTGTCGTATACCTGCAGTGAACTTCGACCTCCACAAGTCTGGTGTGGTCCCCTCACCATTATGCTCATTCCGTGGCGAAGCGAAGACAATAGACCATTTCTTGTTTTCTTATAAGAAAAAGACTACTTAAAATCCCGCTTTGCTCTATTGCTCTAAGTTTGTCAGTGCCGGTGATCCTGCCTTTTGGAGCCTCCATTATTGAGTTCAGCCACAGAAATGGTCGCTCGGCAATCCAAAATTGCCTCATTGAAGCCAGTCGATTTCCGTGTTAGATTGGTCGTTCTCCCTCCCAACCACAGCTTTCTTTTATGTCTTGTCAAATATTATTTATTAATAATATTTTATACCTGGTTCTCTTCTGATTATTTCCTTTTTTCTCCGAACACAAAACGTTTACTTTTAAACTCCAACGTTCCAATTGTTAACTCCCTTGTTATTATTTTTATGCACCTAATTTACCCACCCAATTCTTGGCCAAGCCCCCACTGTGGGTATGTGCCACGGCCACTTAGGACAACAACAACAGCCGCAGCAGCTCGTCCGGAGGCGGCTCCGAGCCGTCGTGGTGGATTGCCGAGCGACAGCATTCATTGCGGCTTCTGTCACTTGGCCAGGTATTGGGTGATATCAGGCTTTACTAATCTTATTTGTTGAGCTCTCACCGATTCTAACGCCAGCTTCATCCTAGGCTGATGTCCATCAACTTCCCCGGTAGGGGTTTTTCCTCATGTGCGGTCTCTATTCCAACGGATGAATTAACTCTATATTTGCTCATCCGCAGTGGTGTCAGCAGCATCCCGGCGGCTTTGGTTCCTTCAAATTTAAGCTTGGTACGTCTGACCAACCCCCAGGTGATCCAGAAATCTCTGCATGCTGCTACCTCTTCATACCAGACCATCACGGAACTGAGGCCGTTTGGCCGCTGAGGTATCGTGTGTCGATCGCCAGACCAGTCCTGTGTTGCGGATCTGCTAAAGTGCTCATCATTCGCATCAATACCGGTGGGTGCCTTCATCCCTGCTCACCTCGGTTGCAATAAGGGAATAGTCAGAGGTGTGGATGCTGATCTTTCTCCCGCTGAAACACTAGAGAGATTGTCTGGGACTGGAGTAATTGCTGTTTACCGATGCAATCGAGTGGTAGGCAATAGGCGGGTCCCAAAAGAATCGGTGATCGCAACTTTTGCTGGAACTTCGTGCCCATCAGAACTAAAGGTGTGGCCCCTTGTGCCCTGAGTTGAACCCCTGGCGTCGCGTCCGATTCAATGCCCTAATTGCTGGCGATACGGCCATAGTATGGTATGATGTAAATCAAGGTAACCTTGTTGCGCATATGGGGAAGAACACGCTAAAAGTGGTTGTAGTGCCCAAGAACAGCGATAGTGTCTCTGTGATGGAAATCAACCAGCCAATTATTCAAACTGTTCTCTTAGGGCTCAAAAATTACAGGTGATTGAAATAATTGATCCACGACGCTGCTCAAGGATGAAGGCCATAAACATTGTGAAAGAAAGGGCACCTGCCTATGCGGGGAAACTAGGCAGACAATCTTACCACGGATCTGTCACTTACTGCAACCATAGACGCCGCTGTGGAAAAGGCAGTTACAAAAGCTATGGAAAGATTGGCAATTAGTCTTGGTGAATCTCACAAGCCGTTTCTATTCATTTATTTCATTTGATGAAACTACCTGTGCAGCTCCTGTAACAACGCAAACAGTATAAACAGGAATAATGATATTGGACTTTCAACTCCCTCTTCCACGGGCCCTACAACTTGTAATATGATTAATACAGATTTTGGAGATGACACAGGTGGAACAAAATGCTCGAGCATATAAAAGAACCATGTCTTCTATTAATGAAGACTCCTCCAACGGTCCCCACTCAAAAGTAACGAAATGGCAGTCTAGTGTTGTGCTAACGGAAAACATTCTGCAGAAGGCAGTTTCGACTGCGGCACTTTCCAAAAAAATAGGATCACGAAATGTCCTTCAGTGGAACAGCCGCTCTTTATATTTCGCTTCAGTAGATTCAACTTCTCTAACTTCTCAACTTAATCCTGATTTAAATATGTTACAAGAAACGTGGCTAAATCCTGAGAAATCTTTTCAAATAATATTCTACAGATCATTTCGATTAGACCGTCCTCCAAGAGATGGCGGATTAAATGCATTTATCTCATTATAAGTTCGCCATAATGCTAAAATTTCATTTCAACTTTCTACTCCAGAGTATGAAATCCTAGCGATAGAGCTGGTTCTCCCGGGATATTGTCCCTTTACCGTAGGTAATGCATATTTTCCATCTGGCGTACAGGACACTAGCACACTGGATAGTGTTATTAACTCTTGTGGACGTGACATTGTAATCACAGGCGATTTCAATTGTCACCATATCTCATTGTGTTTAAGAACAAATTTGTGCGGCACCCGATTGTTGAACTTGTCGTTGGACAATCGTCTAACGTGTGTAAACTTCGGATCTATTACGTTTGTGAGAGGCCGATCTTACTCTTCACTAGATCTTACATTCTGTGGCCCGACGTCCTGTAACATTTATGAGTGACCAGGTTCGAACTTTCATAAATTACAACATCTAAAAAAATGCTTACGAAATGTTCCTTCATCTCTTTCTGATGCGCCTACACAACAAAAAACCACGCTTATCTGTTCCGCTTTGGAAAGTTCTCAAAAAGAAGGCTCAATTTGCGATTATATTGAATAAAAGAAATTCTTACAGTCCTTGGTGAAATGA
Organism: Dermacentor albipictus; assembly: GCF_038994185.2. Classification (NCBI taxonomy): domain Eukaryota; kingdom Metazoa; phylum Arthropoda; class Arachnida; order Ixodida; family Ixodidae; genus Dermacentor; species Dermacentor albipictus. Next base: position 59,256,128 of record NC_091826.1, on the reverse strand, counting down.
ATAATGCACTCGAAACTACAGAAAGAGAAAAGCTGCTTGGAAAAAGGTATTGCATAACCAAAGAGCCATAAATTGGAGTGACTATAAATTTTTTCGAGCTGTCTTTAAACATACGATTTCTAAAGCCGAAGATGAATTCGACTGTAAGCATTTTGATTTCTCCTCTAACAATAAAAATAAGCATGCATTCTTCCGTTTTCTCCGTGGTAGAAAAGATCTTCCGCGTCAAACTAATATTGACTCTATACTCTTAACTAGCGATGAAATGAAACAATCACTAGAAGAAATCAAGAAGGGATTAGAAATTAGATTTTCTTTCTTGTCAAGTTGTTCCCGCTTACGAAGCGCATCAGATGATTTTACAGCAATCACCATATTAGAATTGGCTGAAATCACGGAGCGACTTCCTGATTCAACTCCCGGCGTGGATGGGGTAACATCTACTATGATCAGAATTTTATTTAAGGAAGCTTCTGATGACCTTTTAGCTATTTTAAATTACTTAATTCGGTTCTCATGGATTCCGTCTGCGTGAAAAATTGCTAAAATCATCCCTATTCTTAAATGTCATGGGGAAGGATATACAGCCGATAACATTAGGCCAATTGCTCTAAATTCAAGTTTGATTGAATTAATTGAAAGAATTCTATATGTTCGTATTATTAAATTTATACAGAACAAAGACTTGCTTAGCTACAGCCAAATTGGTTTCCGACCATCACGTTCAATTTGGCATGCTCACATGGACTTAGAAAGTGTAATAAAATTAGCACGGCGACAGAGGCAAATAGGTGCTCTTGTGACATTAGACATTTGCAAATGCTACGACTGCGTAGAAAACTTAATTTTGTTAGATATATTGCGAAATCTAGAAGATTCCAAATTATTTTTCAGACTGGATTAGTGAATTTTTAAATAGAAGAACACTTTACTGCCGTCTAAGAGGCGTTTCCTCGGGTATAAATAATTAATCACGAGGCGTTCCTTAAGGCGCTGTCATCATTTAATATTCTGATGTGTTCCATTCCTGTTCATCAAAATGTACAAACATGCGTATACGCGGACGACATTTCTTTCTTCGCATCAGAGAGTGATAATCACTCTCTATATTATTGACTACAGAACGACCTCAACGCCATAGAAATCTGCTTAAACAAAATACGCCTTTCACTCAGCATTAGAAAATGTTCGATGTTGGTTTTCCCTCTTAGCACTCTCGTTAACATATCGATATCCGAATGCCTCGAGACTATGCCTCAAGTGGAGTCGGTGAAATATTTAAGTGCAGTATACGATGGTTCCCTCAGCTGGTTCGGCCATATTGACCAGATAGTTAAAAAAGGAGTGAGAGCAGTTGGTATGCTACGATATCTGTGCAACAGTCAGTCCGAAATGCGGAGAGATCCACTTTTAATGATATCAAAAATGTATGTGCGGCCCATTTTAGAATTTGGATGTGTTTTATTTTCTAGTGCTCCAGCTTATAAATTACATCCCCTTGTTCTACTTTAGCGGGAAGCCCTTTGACTGTGTTGCGGAATACCGAAATGTGTTGCCAATAGTATACTTCACCAAGAAGTCAGGTTGTCCTCACTATTTTGTAGATTGGTTTACTGACGATGCAAACAGTCTTAAAATTGCATGAATCACACTATTACAAGATTGGATTACATATTTATTTCCCAGCCTGCACTTTTCTTCGGAGTATGCTGACATCGTTTTCAGACACCACAGGTGGTCTTCGTGCAAACATTGATCAATCCTTTAAATGTACGTCTCTGGAAGGTACCGACTTTTTGTGATGTGCGAGAGAACCTACAAATTATATATGATCACATCTACCCAAATAATACAAAACTTCACTCGTATATAAACGGCTTATTACAGGACGACTTATTGAGTTTATAAGTACGGTCATTTTGACAGACGCCTCACAATGTGCAGGAAAATCTGCAATTGGAGTTTTCTCTCCCGCTCTAGACTGGTCATTTGCAATCAGGATTCCGGACTTCTTTACCGTACTTTTGGCGGAACTTCTAGCTCTAGTTCTAGCCTTACGCAAACTAAGTTCGTCAATATCGGCGGTAGTAATAATAACAGATTCTTTATCCTTATGTTCCTCGCTCACAGCAAATGGTGTCACTGACCTTTTACGTACACTTCATTTTCTAGTGCCTGCCAACATCAATTTAATTAGATTGCTTTGTGTGCCTGGACATGAAGGATTAGTCATGAACGAAATAGCTGACAGTCTCGCGAGAGCAGCTCTCAGTGGCCCTGTATTACCATTACTTCCTACAATAGCTTACTTAACGACTACTAGATTCCGGAGATATTCAATAATTGAAGACATTTTGAACCAACTGCAGCTAATTTTTTTATAATATCGAAACCTCCTGTTCCCTTGGCCCAAAATTTCCTTTCACACCAGAAAAACTGTTGTCATGTTTACCCAATTACGTTGTAAAATAGCAAAACTAAACTTCTATCGTCACAGGGCTGGTCTGGTGCCCTCCCATCTGTGCCCAGTCTGTGGAGAAGATGAAACAGATCACTTTTTCATATTCGGCCGCCGTTTTAGTTCTTTAGGAAAAAATATTCTAGAATCAATATTCACAAAGCTTGGTTCACAAGTTGGCTTTACCAATTTTAGTATTTAATAAGGATCGCCTAATTTCATCCTAATCTTGGCCAATCACCCACAGTGTTTGTGCGCCATCGCGTAAGGAATACCATACCATACCATTGAGCCATTGTGGCCGTTGGAAAACCCTGGCGTCTGAAGGTGGTGATGACTGTCGAGCGTGTTGTTGCGCCAGGAAACCAGAGCCTCGGGTTCTCCTCACTTCTTGTAGGCAGGTGACGTGGCACCACCCTTGGCCTACAGTCGAGCCGCCGTCCAGGTGCAGCCAGTCCGTAAGCACAGGAGTGTGGAACAATCTCTCCTCGAGAGACCGTTCGCTGGGCGCGTCTGGGGAGCATTGTCACTATCCACTCGGCGGCCCGGGTACATGGTAGCGAGTAGGCACCATAGCCAATATCTACTGTTATCTGCGGTCGCTGCCGCTAAGGCAGCTTGTAGTATGTAGGTAGGTAGTTTGTGAGCGCCTGCTACAATGCTAGCCTGCTTGCTCCAGACGGCCACCTGTCCGCTTATGCACATGGTGGAGTCTAGTAGCCCCCATTCTCACTCTTCCTCTATCCACTTTCACTTCCCACTCCCTCTCTCTTGGCGATTCTTCGCGTGCTCCCGAATCATCATCATCACAATCATCATCATCATCAGCCTGGTTACGCCCAGTGCAGCGCAAAGGCCTCTCCCATGTTTCTCCAACAACACCGGTCATGTACAAATTGTGGCCATGCCGTCCCTGCAATCTACTTAATCTCATCTGCCCACCTAACTTTCTGCCGCCCCCTGCTACGCTTCCCTTCCCTTGGAATCCAGTCCGTAACCCTTAACGACCATCGGTTTTCTTCCCTCCTCATTACATGTCCTGCCCATGCCCATTTCTTTTTCTTGATTTCAACTAAGGTGTCATTACCTCGCGTTTGTTTCCTCACCCAATCTGCTCTTTTCTTATCCCTTAACGTTTCACCTATCATTCTTCTTTCCATAGCTCGTTGCGTCGTCCTCAATTTGAGCAGAACCCTTTTCGTAAGCCTCCAGGTTTCTGCCCCGTAGGTGAGTACTGGTTAGACACAGCTATTGTACACTTTCCTCTTGAGGGATAATGGCAACCTGCTGTTCATGATCTGAGAATGCCTGCCAAACGCACCTCAACCCATTCTTATTCTTCTGATTATTTCCGTCTCATGATCCGGTTCCGCAGTCACGACCTGCCCTAAGTAGATGTATTCCCTTACGACTTCCAGTGCCTCGCTGCCTATTGTAAATTGCTGTTCTCTTCCGAGACTGTTAAACATTACTTTAGTTTTCTGCAGATTAATTTTTAGACCCGCTCTTCTGCTTTGCCTCTCGAGGTCAGTGAGCATGCATTGCAGTTGGTCCCCTGAGTTACTACGCAAGGCAATATCGTCAGCGAATCGCAAGTTACATAGGTATTCTCCATTACCTTTTATCCCCATTTCTTCCCAATCCAATTCTCTGAATAATTTCTGTAAACACGCTGTGAATAGCATTGGAGAGATCGTATCTACCTGCCTGACGCCTTTCTTTATTGGAATATTGTTGCTTTCTTTATGGAGGACTACGGCGGCTCTGGAGCCGCTATAGATATCTTTTAGTATATTTACATACCGCTCGTCTACACCCTCATTCCGTAATGCCTCCATGACTGCTGAGGTTTCGACAGAATCAAACGCTTTCTCGTAATCAATGAAAGCTATATATAAGGGTTGGTTATATTCCGCACATTTATCTACAACCTGATTGATAGTGTGAATATGGTCTATTGTTGAGTAGCCTTTACGGAATCCTACCTAGTCCTTTGGTTGACAGACGTCTAAGGTGTTCCTGTTTCGATTTGCGATTACCTTAGTAAATACTTTGTAGGCAACAGACAGTAAACTGATCGGTCTATAATTTTTCAAGTCTTTGGCGTCCCCTTTCTTATGGATTAGGATTATGTTAGCGTTTTTCCAAGATTCCGGTATGCTCGACGTTATGAGGCATTGCGTATACAGGATGGCCAGTTTCTCTCGAACAATCTGCCCACCATGCTTCAACAAATCTGCTGTTATCTGATCCTCCCCAGCTGCCTTCCCCCTCTGCATATCTCCTAAGGCTTTCTTTACTTCTTCCGGCGTTACCTGTGGGATTTCGAACTCCTCTAGACTATTTTCTCTTTCATTATCGTCGCGGGTACCACTGGTACTGTATAAATCTCTATAGAACTCCTCAGCCACTTGAACTATCTCACCCATATTAGTAATGATATTGGCGGCTTTGTCTCTTAACGCATACGACTGATTCTTGCCAATTCCTAGTTTCTTCTTCACTGTTTTCAGGCTTCCTCCGTTCCTGAGAGCATGTTCAATTCTATCCATATTATACTTCCTTATGTCAGCTGTCTTACGCTTGTTGATTAACTTCGAAAGTTCTGCCAGTTCTATTCTAGCTTTAGGGTTTGAGTCTTTGATACACTGGCGTTTCTTGATCAGATGTTTCGTCTCCTGCGATAGTTTACTGGTATCCTGCCTAACGGAGTTACGACCGACTTCTATTCTACAATCCTTAATGATGCCCACAAGATTGTCGTTCATTGCTTCAACACTACGGTCCTCTTCATGAGTTAAAGCCGAATACCTGTTCTGTAGCTTGATCTGGAATTCCTCTATTTTCCCTCTTACGGCTAACTCATTGATCGGCTTCTTATTTACCAGTTTCTTCCGTTCCCTTCTCAGGTCTAGGCTACTTCGAGTTCTTACCATCCTGTGGTCACTGCAGCGCACCTTGCCGAGCACGTCCACATCTTGTATGATGGCAGGGTTATCGCAGAGTATGAAGTCTATTTCATTTCTAGTCTCGCCGTTCGGGCTCCTCCACGTCCACTTTCGGCTATCCCGCTTGCGGAAGAAGGTATTCATTATCCTCATATTATTCTGTTCCGCAAACTCTACTAATACCTCTCCCCTGATATTCCTATTGCCTATGCCATATTCCCCCACTGCCTTGTCTCCAGCCTGCTTCTTGCCTAGCTTGGCAATAAAGTCACCCATTAGTGTAGTGTATTTAGTTTTCACTCTACCCATCGCCGATTCCACGTCTTCATAGAAGCTTTCGACTTTCTGGTCATCATGACTGGATGTAGGGGCGTAGGCTTGTACAATCTTCATTTTGTACCTCTTATTAAGTTTCACAACAAGACCTGCCACGCTCTCGTTAATGCTATAGAGTTCCTGTATGTTACCAGTAATATTCTTAATAATCAGGAATCCGATGCCTAGTTCTATTGTCTCCGCTGAGCCCCGGTAGCACAGGACAAGCCCGCTTTTTAGCACTGTATATGCTTCTTTTGGCCTCCTAACTTCACTGAGCCTTATGATATCCCATTTACTGCCCTCTGACTCCTCCAATAGCACTGCTAGACTCGCCTCACTAGATAACCTTCTAGCGTTAAACGTTGCCAGGTTCATATTCCAATGGAGGCCTGTCCGGAGCCAGTGATTCTTAGCACCCTCTGGTGCATCGCAGGTCTGACCGCCGCCGTGGTCAGTTGCTTCACAGCTGCTGGGGAATGAGGGCGGGGGTTTGATTGGGTTGTTCATATAGGAGGTGCTCCCTCAAGGGTTGCTGAATTAGGCGTCATTTCCCTCTATATATCGCTATCATAATCAACAGGAGCAACGGAAGTAACTGAACATTTTACCATGAAGCACTCACTAGAAATACAGTGGGTACCCTTTTGGTAACCACCGTTCTTGTTAAATCACAAAGGATTCCTGGTGACACTTTCACCGATGCTTTGTTCGGCCCATGGTGGCATTTCCACCACCGAACGTGCTATGAGCGACCATCCTCGTCTCGACGCACAGCGGGAGGAATTGTTGCAGACGTTGCCAAGAGTTACGCAGTGGCCTGTAGGGCCTCCTGTCTAACTCATTCCGAGATTCGCTGAATGCCTCAAAATCAGTTCTGTTATGACCTGGGAAATCTGTAGAAGTGTTTTATTTTCCGCCTTCGAAACCAGTTTCATTCGCATTCCTGTTGTATGTTTTTCCTTCTTTCTGAAAGAAAGCCTTTTTTCAGTCGCTGCAACAAGGATAAGTGTGGAACGTCAGTGACGCTCGCTTGCATCCTCCATGATGGGAAGCACGTTTTTTTGATCATGGTACAACTGACCTACCAGTTCTGACATCGTAGTCCACAAAAAAACACGTAGGAATACAGTGACATGCAGGAAATATGGAATTCCTACTGCATCGATATTGAATTGTTATATACGCATCGCCAGTATTGGCACGATAGCACTTGCTTGTGAACTGTTGGATGACTATGGCTGTGAATTTTTAAAGACAATGCGGACAATGACCCCGCGTTAAGAACTACTGCTACAAATCGTGTTCCCACGTGCCCTTTGTGCAGGTGTTCACACTGGTAATGGCATTTTCTGAGCGCCATCACTCGACCAGAAACCGCGACGTAAGCGATTGTGCCCGGAGCAGCCAGTGTAATAGCAAGTGAGCGTGTTGACCCTAGCGGATATTAGCGTTCATCTTGCAAAGGTAAGTCAACTTTACCGTACAATCAGGCAAGGCTGTGCACACCGCCCCATAGTAAGAGAATTGTTGCGGCAGCCAGCAGTCATAGTTCTGTACAAATTGTATTTTCATACACTTGTTTCTTCCCATTCACCCCTTACCTTCATCTACCTCTTCTCCTCTTACGTTTTCTATTTTCGCCTTCCCACACAGTGCGGAGTAGCAATTCCGAAGCACGTGCGTCGTGCTTACCTTTCCGCCTTTCTAAAATTAACGTATTTTACTCTTTCATGTTGTCTGTCGCTCAAGTAGCTGCGTTATGTCGAAGCCATTTACACGTCACCGCAAGGTGTAGTCAGAGTCACCCCCGTATTCTGAAATGCATCTTAACGTGAAGTCCACGCTCGAATTGACTTGCATAACACCTGTCGTGAACGCACCAAAAGAAACGCAATGAGCATCTTGGGCGCGTTCGCACCAGGCGCGATTTGTATCAAGTCAAACATGACCTTCAAGTTAAGATGCAGTTATGAATACGGCGGTGAGTTGGGTAGTGGCAAATAAACATCCCAAACCATGCTATAAAGTCACGTGTGCGAACATCGCGTATGGCCGCGTTTCTTTTATTTGAAGATATTTTAGTCTTGTGCTAATCCAGACACATTGTACTCTCAGCGATAACACATAGCTCATGTGCTAGTGTCCGAATGCAGATGCGGAAGGACTGGTGGCAGAACATTTAGTGGAAAATCTTGCTGGCAGCTGACGAGACACTTAACATGAAGCTTCGAGGTGTAATTCAGCGACTGCTCCATTTGATGATATAAGGACTTGCTAAACTCATTCCGAGATTCGCTGAATGCCTCTAAATCAGTTGTGTTATGAGCTGGGAAATCTGTAGAAGTGTTTTATTTTCCGCCTTCGAAAGCAATTTCATTCGCATTCCTGTTGTATGACTTTCCTTCTTTCTGAAAGAAAGCCTTTTTTTGTGTCGCCGCAACAATGATAAGTTGTTATTTGCATTTCAATATTGTTGAGCACCACACCGTGTTCACGCCATGTTATTGTGTGTTTGTGCAATCAAGTTACAATGTCATACACTGTCTTGTCTTTTCTGGCATGTGGGCAGCGTCAAGTTATAAATAACAGCTCACTCTCAGCAACTTTTTCCAAGGCCACAGGTAAAATGAAACGAACTCAATTTCTCATAAAGGTATTCGTTTCTCCGGTTACAAAAAAGTGCTCTGATGTTCGAGTAGGCTATAATGCGGGCCACACGGCACCTGTCCACGCTGTCTACCGCCACGATGATTTGCGCCACTCAGCAGCCGGTGGTTCATCACTTACAAAAGGGAGTCTTACAAGAGTACGTACGTCAAATATTGGTGAGTGTTTAGTCACGCCTTCACGAGTGGCTACTTTTCATATTCTGCTTCCCATTCGCGTTTTCACTGCTTTATCTACACTCACATCCTTCTCACAGACACACAAAAGTTAAGCCCTCTTCTGTATATTAGCACGTCTCGCAGCATGCCAACCTGTTTGGCATGCATGTAGACGTGCATAGTCTTAACCGATGTTGCATTTGCGCTCCATTACTAAGGCTTTACAATTTAGCACGAAGAAAATTGGAACCTAGCATGCTTATGTCTGTAGAATAGCGTATTTGTGTACGTGAAGTGACAAGTGCTTGGTGTCTTTGTCAAACTTCTTTATTTCAAACGAGCCATTTGCGCATCAAACCTTTGCCCCTCTTTTCTGTCAGGCACGCATACACGTAAGTAAAGGGACTTTTATTTTGCATTGCGTTCAGGCCAAATGCGAGCTATCCGAGTGTTTGTTTACCCAACGTATTTTACATAAGGTTACCATATTTTAATTTCCGACTTGGAGGAAAAGGAATGAACGAATACGTCAGAGTGAAGTGCAACCGATGTTCGTCTCAACCAATGTTGCATTTGCGTTCAATTATTTAGGATTTACGATTTAGCATGAAGAAAATTGGAAGCTAGCATTTTTTGCCTGTAGAATAGTGCATATATGTACGTGAATTGACAAGTGTTTGGTGTCTTTGTCAAACTTCTTTATTTCAATCGAGCCATTTGCGCATCAAATCTTTGTCCCTGTTTTCTGTCAGCCGTGCATAAAGGCAGTAAGTAAGGCGATTTTTGTTTCACATTTCGCTCAGGCCTAACGCGAGCTGTTCGAGTGTTTGTTAACCTAACGTATTTTATATAAAATTGCCATACTTTAATTTTCGACTTGGAGCAAAGGGAATAAAAGAATAAGCCGTAGTGAAGTGCATCGGGGGAGTTTTCTGAGGAATACCTTTTATCAACGATTCATTATTCAGTGTTCCCCTTATTCGTGCGTGCTTGCTTACGTATACGGGCCCCTATATGTATGTACGTAGGCGTTTACGAGGGCGCACATGCTGCGTGAATGCAACGCAATTCAGTCGTGTTTTCCACGCGATACCTTATTTATTCTGGTGTGCATTATCGCCTCCGTGATAATAATATAACGTTTACCTACGGGGAATGCTAACATTCCAAATTACAACGGAGTTGTGCTCCTCGTGATTTGATTGTTGTCTGATACGACAAAGTTATACCTGAGGACCACTGAATCAAACCATGGTTTACTATAATATACCGAGACCACCCGAAAGCCGTTACATAAACTTCGGTCGATATGTGGAAAGCATTATAGGTCATCGCAGTGGTTCATGCTAAAGCTTTCGTCCCACGTGTCAATATGGTCTTATCCGGCTAATATTATGACTATACCGATTCTCGCTTCTAATCCGCATCTTTATCCAATCAGTCCCAGCGATGACCCCTTTGCCAACCTCTACTACGACAACGAAGTCTAGTCCTAAAAGCCAAAGTCCAAGTACAAGCACTCCAAGTACTACAACGAGTAAGCCTTATTCTCAGCCACATTTCGATTAGAAAATGCATAAATATGATAAAAGGAGCTGGGCGATGACGCTTCGTATTTTCTTGCGCTATGTGCACAAACACGGATACAGGAAACTAAGAACAAATTTCGCGCATCAATCGCTAATCAGCGTTTTCCTCTGTCTGCGTTTCCTTACATAGTGCAATAAGAAAATACGGAGGGGAAGTCTAGCAGGAGGAAACGAAAAAGGTTTTGAAAATTACGCGCGGCTCTGCTATCGCAAACACCAGCGACGAGCAGAGCTGGGGGGGGTTAAGGCTTCTAAAAAATCTGTTCCGTCTTCCTCTGTGGAGGGTATCGGTTGGGACGTCGCGCCATTTGAGGCACCCGCCGCAACAGAAGCGATTTGTTGTGACGCCATACGCGTCGTTGCCGTGTGCCAGACGCTGTACCGACGCGACGTGGCGGCAACCACCGCGCTTTAGCTCTGATGCATGCTAGCTTAGGCGCAGTGTACTACCTGACAGCTTCTTGAAATCTGCAGAAGCGAGCACGCGAGTCTTTATTAGAGAGTATTGACGTCACACCACATGTCTTCCCACCGCGCCGCTCCTTCACCCCACCACGCTCCACAAATCTTCGTCACGTCACTATGCTGCGCGATGCTATTTTTATACTCTACTTTCACTCTCTCTCAACTCTCTTTCACCCAGCTCGACGAAGCTGCGAACGTCAAGAGAAACCCAGCGAGGTTCGAACAGCTCCACTTTAAAGAACAGTACAATTCATCTCACGATCACTGCCGACGATAATACATAGCTTTAGAAGAGCGTTTGTCACCTTACGTACGTTGAACGTAAGCACCTTTGCGGGATGTTACAGTGCGCGTCCTTTCAAGTCTTTTAGTTTACCTTACGGAAAAACAAATGTAAAGAAAACGTTATTAACAAGTCACCGTCTGGCACCTCGTGCCAAACGTATCCAAGCCAAGACCATCCATTAGCAACCGTCCTGCTGTTGCTATGTGGACGCGTCTCCTTAGGCTTACGAGCGCCAGAATCGCCGAACGATCTCAGAAAATGCACGCGCTGTGCGCTCATAACAAACCATTCTGGTTAGTTTTGAGAAAGCAAAAGCTCACTACAATAGCTACTGGTGATCGACGCAAGTGAGAGCATAGCCATCCCGAGAATTCACGCTGAAACGGCAGCCATGGGTGCCGCCATGTTCGACAACGCTATTTCTTAGCGTGCGTAAACAATACGGATGTTTAACTCATCCTAAACGTAGGTTATCATTGCCCACGTAAACCGCAGAAACCCAATAACGTTCCGAGCTTGCGCAGTGACGACGACGCTATTTCTTTACGTACCTAAGGCTTTTACGTTCGGTTGCAAGCGCTAAACTAAAACTGTCCAATGCGATTAGCATACGAGCGTAGTGACACACCGTATTTCTGAAGTCACGTCTATTAACGTATATAGTGGTCATTCTGTGACTTCTGTTGCATCCGACATATGCCGAAATACGCCTGTATCGCCCTTAATTGCTCTAGCCCTCGTTTGCCAATTTCGCCCACGAGCATGGTGGCATGACGACGATTGTATTACGCTGACGCAAAGATGTCGATGAAATGATGAAAAGAAATAGCAATGATGTAAGGACGAAGGGGGTATGACATCGATGGCATTACGACAATGAGATGACGATTCCTAACTTTTGACAAATGTAATACAGCTTGGCGAAGGTGACATGAGGACAATGATATGGCGATGATTGCGTGACCACTAAGCTATGACGGCCTCCGGTTGGCGAGGTGGGAATGGAGAATATGGCACGACCACGACGGCGAGACGACGGTTTGAGGACGGATGCATGACGACGACTCTATGACTACAACTTAATGAAGGCGACGGCACAACTGCGACATGAGGACAAAGCGATGACGACGAGTGTGTGACGAAGCTTGTATGAAGACGATGGCGTGCCGACGAAAGCATGTTGACCGCGGAAGCGTGATAGCGAACTCCTCACGACGACGCAAGGACGGCGGCGGCATGCCTGTGGCGGCATATTCGCGATTTAATGACGACAGCACGAAAACTGTGGTATGCCATTCGGCTTGCCATCCAGCACGACCTGATAGTCTAGTGCTCACATTGTCCGGTCACATTGTAATTGCGCAATAACACGCCAGCAATCAGCCCGCACACTTCTAACTGAGTTCGATCTCGCAGATTGTGTGCCATGACCGCAAAAAATAAATAGCAAATCAGACATCACTTCATCTAATCGCAAACAGGGGACAAAGTATAGACGTTGTCTTTTGATTATTACTGATGTGAGTTCTTTCTCTTGACGCTGTTACTCCTCAGACGCTACCGTCAGCACCGAAAATGTTTTCCCCAGTTAGTTCCGCGACATTACATGCTGGCCGTCTGGCAACGTGAAACGGACTTCCACTCCTGATGACAGCATATTAAATCTAGCTTCAATGCAGCTTGCTTAAAACATTGGCCTCGAGGTACGTTTGCCATTTCTTTACGTGGGCACGAACGTAAATATTCGAATTATAATGTAAATTGTATAATGTTTTAATGTATAATGTAATGTCATCTTTTTCGAAACAGAAGATGGTACACCAGGCGAAACAAACAACCGCCCTAATATTTGACGCACTTTGTTGGTTCAACGACGGAAGGAGCGGAAACGGAAGCAAAATGACGCATGCGCAGAGTGCCGAAGAGAGTAGCAGCAGACGGGCGCGACCTCGGTTATTCGAGTACAAATCACGATGGCAGACAGACGGGTGCTGACAACATAGTTAGCAATGGAAGTCCGCGCTTTTAACCGGTATGAATGGGCACGTGGGACCAGTGTGTCCGCCAGCCATGAACGCCTACAGATCGTGTATGCTAAAGAGGTCATGTCTCAGGCTTTGCATCTCAAGCCACTGAGTGTTACCAGAGTGGTTTCTTCAAACTGATAGTACGCTACGATAAATGTCTCAATGTCGATGGCGACTATATGGAAGAAATAGTGCAAGGTGTGTAGTTTATGACGCCATCCTGTGTTTGCTTTTGGCTGTAAACTTTCAATGGCAAAATGAACTTAGAACTTTCAGAACGTCCCTCGCAGATGAGTCGCTGGTGCCCACATGCCTTTCACAAAGCACTACGCAATTCGTGTTGCGCATACAATGTGATTACACAGTGCACTGTATCAAAAGATAATGGATAGAACCGACGGTAAGATTCGAGAAACTTCGCATAGAGAAAGTCGGTACTTTCGCGGAGCCATAACATTGCAACACGGATTGGTTCGTAAAACGTTCCCTGAAAGCATACAACAATGAGTGCGCGTATCACTATAAATGCAGCAATACGCTGAGTACTTCCGAGAGCAAAGCATTTCTTATCTCTTTGCAGAAAAGCCTCCACTGGTGTGCCAGATGACGTCTCCCAACCACGTGACGACTCGCGCTGAAAAACAGAAAATTATCATCGGTGTGCCGCCTGAGCCTGGCCTGTGCGACTACATCGTCCTCGATATTCCACAGACTCCAGACGGGAAGTACAAGAGTACGCACCCCCTTTAAGCACTACACTCGCGATCAGCAAACGTTTCTGCTGCAATTTTTGCGGCGCGCTTTTAGTATGCAAAGAGGAACACAGCACTATTGCATAGGCTGTTGAACCATACTTCGAAAAATCTGTTTTCAGACATTCTTCAGTAAGAACCTCATTTCTCGAAGATAAAGTCAGGGAGACACTTGATTGAAATTAATAGGTAAAAGTCAAGAGCCCAGGAATAGTTCTGAAAACTGGTAGAGCTCAGTCCTTGGCTCCTTTTCCATAAAGTATCGTCGATCTGACAGAAAACACAAGAGACCTTTCGCTTGGAAACACAGCAGAGTGTATTGCTTAAACTGATCACCCCTCTAGAGATGCACTTAGAGCTTGTTCTTCGGGTTCGTCGCTAGAATGTGACTTGTGGCAGTTGTGCTTCGGCTCTGACAGCATCTTCGGCGTTTTTACGCTCGGCCATTGGGCAAAAGTCAACTTTGCCCCGGAAACTGCGCGCCTGACTCAGCGTGCGGCATCCGGAGATCGTCTTTCGGAAGCGTCTCTCAGTGGCAGATAACAAAAACAGTGGCAAGTGTAGGTGTACGGATGCCTTCCCCTATATAACATGGGCCACCTGGAGTCAGTACTGACACACATATAAAATCGAGACATCATTACTTTCGAGAAAAGCGCCTTCAAAATTTATCAGGGCACCGCGAGATTGTGTGAGAATGTCAAGGTGGCGTCAAGGTGAAGTTTTAGTGTCTCTTTAAAGAGCCCAAGGTGGTCAAGGCTGTACCTGGAGTCCTCTTTTACAGCATCTGAGATAGTCAGTTTTTTGCTTTTGGTGTCGCAGCTCCATAGAAATAATAGTTCAGTTATTAGGTCGCAACTGTCACAGTTGTCTGCTGCATCTACATTTTGCCCTTCTGGACTACCCACACATTCCGAAATTCTGTCTAAAATGTTTATACTCTTAATAAAATAACAACGATTATACCATAAAAGAAACAATTTCGGAACGTATGTGTAGTCAAGAAGGGTAAAATTCGGAAACCAAGAAAACGAAATGCTGGCAGATACGTTGAGGCTAATGCTTAATCCGCAGTGATCGAAGCTACTATTCGCTACCTCCTGCATAATAACGAAAGAAACTTGGAACAATCGTTGTTGAAAAGCTGTAGCTGTTAAAGGCGCATATTGTTCCTTGCTACTTCAGCCCTTACACTTGAGGGCTCTTTGCAGTCAACGTTTATATACCTGTGATCTCATTGTCGTGTTCTGTGGAAAATAGCGTTCACACTCCTACACTCGCACACATACTCACACGAGAGGAAGAACAACGACACAAATGCCTCGCTACAACATCCTCCCCCTCACATACAGACACGGATTCACATTCGAGAATGAAAGAGATAGCAACAACAATTAGTAGCTGGTTTGTAATACTTTGTTTCATGGATGCGTAGGATCGATTTCGACGAGCTGGAACAGCTAATTGATGGCCACAAAACGAGGCAAAAAAGAAAGAGACTGCAGACTAATCAAATTGAAAAGAAGCGTAAAGAGGGTGTCTAGGTCTGTATTGTGTATTGTTAGGGTCGTTTAATTGTTTTCTTTGGCTGCTTGCCATGAATATTTGTGAAGGCAGGAACAAGGAGAGCGGCCAATTAAAAAAAATTATGACGAAGAAATTGAAGCCGTGTACATACGTGATCTTTCACGCACCTTCCCATGCGGAAAGTAATCAGTAAGCTTAAACAGCCTGAGTTTTCTGTTAACGTAACCTGTTGAACTAAATATTAGGTTACGTAAGATAGATAATCATCATCATCATCATCGTCATCAGCCTGGTTACTCCCACTGCAGGGCAAAGGCCTCTCCCATATTTCTCCAACCACCCCGGTCATGTACAAATTGTGGCCATGTCGTTCCTGCAAACTTCTTAATCTCATGCGCCCACCTAACTTTCTGGCACCCCCTGCTACGCTTCCCTTAACTTGGAATCCAGTCCGTAACCCTTAATGACCATCGGTTATCTTCCCTCCTCATTACATGTCCTGCCCATGCCCATTTCTTTTTCTTGATTTAAACTAAGGTGTCATTAACTCGCGCTTGTTCCCTCACCCAATCTGCTCTTTTCTTATCCCTTAGCGTTACACCCATCATTCTTCTTTCCACACATCGTTGTGTCGTCTTCAATTTGAGTAGAACCCTTTTCGTAAGCCTCCAGGTTTCTGCCTGTAGGTGAATGCTGCTAAGACACAGCTGTTATACACTTTTCTCTTGAGGGATAATGGCAACCTGCTGTTCAATATCTGAGAATGCCTGCCAAACGACCCCCGCTCATTCTTATTCTTCTGATTATCTGAGTCTCATGAACCGGATCCGCCATCACTGCCTGCCCTAAGTAAATGTGTTTCCTTACCACTTCCAGCGGCTCGCCACCTATCGTAAAGTGCTGTTCTCTTCCGAGACTGTTAAACATTACTTTAGTTTTCGGCAGAGTAAACTTTAGACCCACTCTTCTGCTTTGCTTCTCCAAGTCAGTGAGCATGCATTGCAATTGGTCCCCTGAGTTACTAAGCAAGGCATTCACATCAGTGAATCGCAAGTTACTAAGGTGTTCTCCATTAACTTTTATCCCTAATTCTTCCCAATCTAGGTCTCTGAATACTTCCTGTAAACACGCTGTGAATTGCATTGGAGAGATCGTATCTCCCTGCCTGACGCCTTTCTTTATTGGGATTTTGTTGCTTTCTTTATGGAGGACAACGGTGGCTGTGGAGCCGCTATAGATATCTTTCAGTATATTTACATACGGATCGTCTACAGCCTGATTCCGTAATGCCTCCATGACTGCTGATGTTTCGACAGGATCAAACGCTTCCTCATAATCAATGAAAGCTATATATAAGGGTTGGTTATATTCCGCACATTTTTCTATCACCTGATTGATAGTGTGAATATGGTCTATTGTTGAGTACCCTTTACGGAATCCTGCCTGGTCCTTTGGTTGACAGAAGTCTAAGGAATTCCTGATTCTATTTGCAATTACCTTAGTAAATACTTTGTAGGCAACGGACAGTAAGCTGATCGGTCTATAATGTTTCAAGTCTTTGGCGTCCCCTTTCATAGGGATTAGGATTATGCAAGCGTTCTTTTAAGATTCCGGTACGCTCGAGGTCATGAGGCATTGCGTATACGCGGTGGCCAGTTTCTCTAGAACAATCTGACCACCATCCTTCAACAAATCTGATGTTACCTCATCCTCCCCAGCTGCCTTCCCCCTTTGCATAGCTCCTAAGGCTTTGCTTACTTCCTCTGGTGTTACCTGTGGGATTTCGAATTCCTCTATGCTATTCTCTCTTCCACTAACGTCGTGGGTGCCATTGGTACTGTATAAATCTCTATAGAACTCCTCAGCCACTTGAACTATCTCATCCATATTAGTAATGATATTGCCGGCTTTGTCTCTTAACGCACACATCTGATTCTTGCCAATTCCTACTTTCTTCTTCACTGCTTTTAGCCTTCCTCCTTTCCTGAGAGCATGTTCAATTCTATCCGTACTATACTTCCATATGTCAGCTGTCTTACGCTTGTTGATTGATTTCGAAAGTTCTGCCAGTTCTATTCTTGCTGTAGGGTTAGAGGCTTTCATACATTGGCGTTTCTTGATCAGATCTTTCGTCTCCTGCGATAGTTTAGTGGTATGCTCCCTGAAGGAGTTACCACCGACTTCCATTGCACACTACCTAATGATGCCCACAAGATTGTCGCTCATGGCTTCAACACTAAGGTCCTCTTCCGAGTTAAAAAAGAATACCTGTTCTGTAGCTTGATCTGCAATAACTCTATTTTCCCTCTTACTGCTAACTAATTAATCGGCTTCTTATGTACCAGTTTCTTCCGTTCCCTCCTCAGGTCTAGGCTAATTCGAGTTCTTACCATCCTGTGGTCACTGCAGCGCACCTTACCGAGTACGTCCACATCTTGTACGATGCCAGGGTTAGCGAAGAGTATGAAGCCTATTTCATTTCAAGTCTCGCCGTTAGGGCACATCCACGTCCACTTTCGGCTATCCCGCTTGCGGAAGAAGGTATTCATTATCCTCATATCATTCTGTTACGCACACTCTACTAATGACTCTCCCCTGCTATTCCTAGTGCCTATGCCATATTCCCCCACCGCCTTGTCTCATGCCTGCCTTGGCATTAAAGTCACCCATTATTATAGTGTATTTTGTTTTCACTCTACCCATCACCGATTCCACGTCTTCATAGAAGCTTTCGACTTCCTGGTCATCATGACTGGATGTAGGGGCGTAGACCTGTACAGCCTTCATTTTGTACCTCTTATTAAGTTTCAAAACAAGACCCGCCACCCTCTCGTTAATGCTATAGAATTCCTCTATGTTACCAGCCATATTCTTATTAATCAGGAATCCGACTCCTAGTTCTCGTCTCTCCGCGAAGCCTCGGTAGCACAGGACGTGCCCGCTTTTTAGCACTGTATATGCTTCTTTTGGCCTCCTAACTTCACTGAGCCCTATTATATCCATTTACTGCCCTCTAATTCCTCCAATAGCACTGCTACACTCGCCTCACTAGATAACGTTCTAGCGTTAAACGTTGCCAGGTTCATATTCAAATGGCGGCCTGTCCGGAGCCAGAGATTCCTGGCACCCTCTGTTGCGTCGCAGGTCTGACCACCGCCGTGGTCAGTTGCTTCGCAGCTGCTGGGGAGTGAGGGCCGGTTTGATTGTTGTGTTCATATAGGAGGTTGTGACCAAGTAGTGCACCAGGGTGGCCAATGCTGCTCTGGTGAGGGAGTGCGTTACCGGCTCTGGTCACCGGGATCAGGACACACTCCAGGCCTGTTTATGCAAATTTATCAACACGCGTATTTTTTTTTAATCCGGTGGAAAATTGCCGGCACCGGGATTTGAACCACGGACCTCTTACACCCAAGGCGCGTGTTCTACCTCTACGCCACCGCTGCTAAAAACTATAGGATATAAGATAGATAGATAGAATTTATTGACAGGAAAGACAGAGGACAAAGCTAGCGGGCTCTAGTCTGCTGCTCTGCATTGGAAAGGAGGGAACTGGAGTTAACGTACTGGGATGGGCGACGATGATACGAAAAGTGATAAATGCTTATGTAAGTTCGACAGTGGTCGTACAACAGCCACTCGTCTATCTTGGTGTCCTGCTGAAACTGGAACAGCGCTTTAGTTGCCTGCTTTGAAGTTGCAGTGTCAGGCCATGGGCCTAGGATAGCGTCCTCCGACAGTCGTTGCCTACCAACGTTGGCTCGGGAACTTTCCAACTCCCTTCACTCCACTACATATGCTGGCCAATCCCTCATGTGTGGTCCAGCGTTTCACGCGTCTGGCAGTGTTCACAATCAAGGCTGTAATATATATATATATATATATAAATATATATATATATATATATATCGTTGGGTACTTTAGGTTCCTAGTTGCTCTATCAACTGATTGTTAGGGTTGAACTACTTCGCAATAGTTCCGAGGGCGCGTGCCGCAAGATCTATATGGCTTTTCTGAAATAAACTCCTGAGCGGGTGATTTCATCATCTTATTCAGTCATTAATTCCCGATAGTAATCCCTGGCACGCTCGATGCACTATCGCACCGCCCCCGTCACGCGGTCCTGCTTGAGCTGCTTAGCAATCCTTCAGAGACGCACAGTGCGTTTCACGGCAAAAGCACCGAAGTCACGCTACTCTCATTCAAGAGGTGAACAAGACAACAAGAGGTCATGCTACTCTCATACGCCACTGTGGGACCCAGGGCAGCATCCTGGCCTCCACTGTTGTTGGCATACATGTTGCAATATCTGCGTTGCGATTATGCCATACCGTGGCGCATACACTGGTCTGAAATAAGCCCCCCCCCCCTCCACACAAACACGTTTCCGCAGACCAGGTTGATACCACCTACCTACTTTCTTTCTCCCCAATTCTGTTTCTCTCTCTAATCCCCTCAGCTTCCGGTTTCAAGTGTAAGCTATATGCTGTCCCTCCTTCTTATTTTCGAGTGAAAGTGACGTCACTGCCACCTCCTGTACTGATGCTGTCGTGGTTGTTGTAGTGCCCTTCAGGCCACCCTGCTGCGGCGTACTGAAGTGAACCTGCAACACGCGAAATTCCAGGAACCGGAGTTACGGAAAGCAGAACAACCAGAAATGAAAACCCCGGAAACAGAAATCGCGGTAGCAGAACTGGTGTTACTCCGGAAACAGAGCACAGCAGCGCACACGAGGTGTTGTCGCTGTTTAGCAAAGGCGGTGCTGCCGCGTCAATGTAGGGGTTTAGTTTGAGCGGAATTGACAGTAAGTGTCACGCTAAAGCTATAGATCTTCTCCTTAGGCCTTCGCACAGGTTATGTTCTGCCGGGCAGCAACTCGTGCACCACAGAAGTGCCACATTTGTAATAGCCCAGCCAGCGTTTTGAGCTGCATCATCATCATCATCATCATCATCACTAACTACAAGACAAAAAAATTTTACAAACACGGCCATCCATTAATGCCAAGTAGGCTTTGTCGTGTGACCATTCTTGCTGCACTTCACATCGCGAAAAAGGAACCAGGATACAAAACTTCAGATTAGCGCATGAGGAAATCTATTGCCTTTGCACTAAGGGATACTGATATCATGCTCGCGCACATACTTCCCAAACGCGCCGTCTTAGCGGCTGCGAGTATCTCTCGCGTCATTTGGCTGCTATCTTTGCTACCAATCTTGCATTTCTTAAAGAATGACCGACATCCGCAATCTCTGCAATGTATCCTAAGGTGTCCGGCGACTGCTTTTGAAACGTTATAATCATGCTCATTTAATCTATCACACGACCTAAAGGCCTAAATAAAGGGGTGTTAGTGTTGCGATGTACAAGCACCCGCTATACACCCACGACGCTGCTAATATGTATAGTTTGTACAATTACCTCCAGTTATATTTGGTGAAAGAAGCCCGGTCCTACAGCATGGCCTCTGAGATACGGCGCAGCGCGCGCGCGTATGCCGCTGATTTTCGGAGGCCGTGCTCAGAGGTCCGAGAGGTAGCCACTTTAACGGGAAATCTCCTAACCACAAACAGGCTAAGCATTCGTCGCTGTTCCGCTCACTCTTCGCAGGCGATGGGTACGAGTTCCTAGAAAGACATGGCAGAACGTCCAAGTACATGTTCATCATGAACTATAGTCTCGTGTCTTCTAGTTCAACGCATTTCGACAAAGCGACGCTGACGGACACCGGAAGAGAGATACTGCAAACCGTACCACTGCACGGTTTTGGCTTCCTCGGCGGAGTGCTACAGCTGATCGCGTCGTCGTTTTCACGCGGCACACTGGCGAACTACGCTTTAGCCCTAAAGCATTTCTACGCGGTGAGTTTTGTTCGAGCATTGAACTAACGCGGTGGGCTGCTTTCTGAGCTTCGGCTCAGCCTCTCGACGAATTTTTTACGCTGGCACCGCAACGTTTTCAGCTGGCAATCTTGGATACATGGTCGAATTGAAATTATCGATGCAGTACGACGTAGTTCTCATAAATCGAATCTAGAGTACCAATTACGGGCCCCTTTGTGTGCAATTAGAACAAGGCAGCGCACGTTTCTATTCCTTTTAAGCACTAAAAGTAAAGCGGTGCTGCTCACGGGGCATAACCGTCAGCTTTGCGATATCTGCTACTCCACTGAATTGGGCGCTTTCGATTTTACCATAGTTATAGAAAGGTCACTTCAGTGCATCTTTGAGAAGCAAAGGTACTTGGTCATTTTCAAAAGGCAAATAACCTTCTCAAAACAACCATACTTGCAAGTTGCCACTGCTTTTGCATGTGCACATGTAGCATGTGTAAGCGTGAACATATATGACGAGAATTGCTCCATTCAGGGACAATGAAGCTCAACGTTTATAACATTGCCGTCTGCTTCCTGTTCGTTAAGGGAAAAAGAATAGGTTAACCATAGAATTAGGTAAAAACCTGTACTATTGAATAAAAAAAACCTTGCTTTATACGTCATATATTGAACTCCAGGCGTAGCAGACGAGGTCGTTTAGTGAGATATTGCCGAAACATAACTGATAAGGAAACAGCCCATTATCTGAAAGTGGAAAATCAAAGAGCCTACAGTCATCGTAGCTTTGTCGAGTCCCGTGACGCGCGAGTTCCCGTGCGCGACAGCAGGTCTTTTTGCATTGCAGGTCTGACAGCATCACTAGATTTCATTGAATTGTAACAACACACCCCGTATGATTATGCTTCCCGCATTTGAGTATGGAGGCCAACATGACATTGCCGCTTCTCCATTGCCTACAGGTGACGAGCGGTCTAGCCCGCTGGCACTGAAAATTGGAAACTCTTGCTCTTGAAAAACAGTGTCTTAACCGCACCTCTAGGCCATGCAGATTCGATAGGCAACTTTTTCAGAATGCAGCATTCAGGATCATATATGCAGCGAGCATTTGCCGGCGCCAATTTTCACCAATCAATAGTCCTGGTAGGTCGAAAAAAATAAATAAAACTACGAAAAGTTACGCCAGTTGCTCGATGCAGATTATTCTTGTTGTGGCGCGATACATGTAGCGAAGAATCCATTCCACTTCTTCGCAGCTATTCACGGAAGTCCTCACAGGGCTTGACGTTCCCAAAGGCGAAGTCGTCAACTTCTTCGCTTTCAAACCAGTCACTCTGGCCTCAATCGCGCCCTTTTATGAGGGACTCTTGCAAGACCTTAACAACATCGCCGGGTAAGCAATACTTCCGGAATCAGTAATGCTGCTGCGTTCAATCGCTCAACTGCACCCTACTGTACTAATACAGATTCAAATGATTTAGCACAAAACCGAAACATAAGCCTAAACATAAAAAAATTTATGAATGACGTATTCACGTCATAAGAATGGAATAAAGTAATGTATCTTGTAGCGCGACCATCAAAAGGCTCAGCCCGTCAGCAGGATAATTCTAATAAGGGTCCCGGATACGCAACTTTTGGCCTGAAGAGTTATTTGTACACCAGAAGATTTAGATCATGCGAAGCGTGATGCAAATGGCTCCTCGTGAAGCTAAGTGCTAGGTATCGCTGATCATACGATGATACGTGCATTACGTTCCCTCGTATAAGCAATACTGGAGTCAGCAAAGCTTTGTAATAGAGATGCTGCGTTCCTTCATGCAATGCGTATTTTTTTGCTCAAGGAAGCACTGTTATAAATGCTAAGAAATAAAGAACTTTCTACGGTAGCGACTCTATACACAAATAAAAACATGACAACTCGTATCTTCAGCCTGATGCAGAACAGCTAACTACAATCGAGCGCACATGGCCTGCTACAGAGGTTGAGAGAAAGCGCATTATTGCCATACTGCAAATATTACGCGTGCACCGCTTTAGAAAAAGCTACATTTCTTTTGGAAGAGTATAGCACCATACTTTTTCAGCAGTCGCTTCGCATAACACAAAGCTCTCAGCCCGAACGGATGTGTTCATAGGCCGCATTTTTCAACGAACCATTTTATTTTCTAATCGGACGTTGCCGCGTCACTGTTATAGCTAGTATCACCATTCATTGCTACGCATAAAAAGAAGAATGCGAAATGAAAGTCAGCGTAGCAAATGGTGCAGCAGGTGTTCACAGCTGCAAGACCACCGTCACCCGTTCATGCGGCTAACAGTCACATAACGAAATGCGAAAAGAATAAGTCGTTAACAACGCGCAAACGAACTTGCTGTGGCCTTACCATGAAACGGCGACGAAGCAAACGCTGGGACAACCCAACAGCGATCCTCAGGTGCATTTTTTTTCAGAAAGATGTGTGCTTCAGGTAAGATCATCAGAAATTGTTACACCTAAATTTTACCCATCTTATGGCAATATTGCCTTTTCTGTAAGGACATAGAACGCGTTTACGGCACTGGGTAAATTACACTGTGTTTACCTCAATTCATATTAGTAGCCTACAGCCTACTGGCACACCAAGATTGTACAAGGTTAAGTTTCTGTAACAAAGAATCTGCTTCACTGGCGTTAATAATGGTGCGGAAAAATGACCCAGTCATAAGCGAGCATTTGAATATGGGAAGACCCATAGATAACATATATTGGCAAAAAAAGCACCATAAGAACTGACCTTTCAGAGGTGCATGAGGCTACCGGAAGAACGGAAGCTTGGTCTCAAATATTAGAAAAAAATACGTGCACTTAAGGAAGCATGAAGTCATTTTGTTGCATCAAGGTTTAAATTCAACTTTCTTGACAGCAGTCAGCAACCGACTTTGTGAAATGTTTCTCCTGGAGCCGAGCGGAGGCGGTGCTGTTCAACTACAAACTGGTTCCTTACCCACCCCAGTGTTAATGACTCATCTGTACCCGAAAGTATATGCGAGTGATGTGTGCCGCGTGTGCCAACGGGAGAGGGCCACCCTGACGCACATCCTATGGTATTGCGCCAAGTTTCCCGACGAAGCTTCGATAAGTACAACGAATCTAGCGCGACTCACGGCTGCGGCGGAATGCTACGACCACGAAACCCCAACCTGCGCCGTCTAGCATGTCTCGGCGGCTCTCGAAAGATAAAGGCCGTGCGAAACCGGCGGAACGTTGCGCCTCAGGGCGACCGAGCGCGGGAGTAACACGCGCTGGAATTGAATAGAGACTACCCGCTGAGAAGACGTCAGGGCCCGCGTCGCGGCGCCATTAGGCATGGCGTCGTTCTGCAGGCGACTAAATAACGTTCTCTGTCTCTCTCTCTCTTTCTCCTGGACCACGAAAGTAGCTTCAGTTGATTGATTACAGTCAAGCTTATTACTAAGAACAGCTCATTCGCAAGAAAGGATCATAGAATATCCATGCTATGCCGAGAGAAAAAATTGCCGCAGAAATCGATCTCATGGTTACTGCCATTGGTTATATGATTAGCATTCGAACAAAGTAGCGACGAACAGCAATTCCGATGTCAGTTTATTTGACATTTGTAGCGGTCATATTAAGACTTCGGCTCGCTTAAGAGTTGCTTCGGCTGTATGCGACGTTCTCAAGTATGTTGCCCCTTCGCTAAGACACTCGCTTGCGCAGATCGCCCATGAGCACGGCGACATGATGACGACTGTATGAGGCCGACGCTGTGACGACGCTGCAAGGATGAAGACGAAATGATATCAAAGCAATGACAATGGCAGCATGACGACGGCACGACGCCAATGAAATCACAATCATTAGATTGTCATTGGCATAGAATAAATGTGGAATGGCATAATGACGTCAGCGTGACGACGACATGAAAACAATGTGATGACGAGCCTTGACAACATTTGCATGACGATGACAATCGCACGACCACGACAGCGTGACGACGATGATATGAGAACGAACGCATGATTGCGACTGTCTGACGACGACGCAGTCAAGACAGTCACGTGATAACGGTGGCATAATCACCACTGATTGAGAATGTCAGGGATACGACAGAACGAACAACGATTAACGTTAATGGATCGACGAAGGGGATATGGTAACGACGGCATTACGAGGGTCAGATAACGAAGCTGCGATTGACGACGACCCGATGACGACGATTACATGGCAACAGCGGCATAATTAAGATTGACGCCATCATGGTTAAGACAGAACGAAGAACAAGGATTGCCGTTGGTGGAACAACGAAGCTGATATCATGACGATGGGAACAGAATGGGACCAATGGAAACGGAGATGACATTTACGACAACGCAATGACTACGACAGCATGGCAAGAGCGGCCTAATCACGATTGGTTGCCGACACCACGGTTACGACAAAATGAATATGGATTGACGTCGATGGAAAGACAGAGATATGACGACAACGCCATGACGAGGGTCGGATGACGAAGCTGGGATTACGATGATGAAATGGCCACGATAGTGTCACGGCCCAGCCAGCCGCCTCCGCCCGCCCTGCCCGCAGTATCTTTAAAGACATCTGCGAGAGGAACAGGGTCCACAGTGTGCTGTGATTTAGCGGCTTAATTCGCGTTGATGCGATAGGCAGCACGAATGCCAATTCGATCGCTGCTGCTACCGCGCTTCCTCACTCCAGCGTTGTGGCAGTGAGTTTCCGCGATCATCGAGTCACATGTGTTCACATTTGCTTGTGCACACGCGACGCAACGCTTGTAAATTTAGTTGTATGCCTATGTTTGCAATTCATGATTACATTTGTCATGAATTGTTTCCAACTAGCCCAAATCAGTACCCTTCTATGTTTACAAGTTTATACATCAGATAAACTATCCTTACTTTGTATAGCTGTCCGCTAATTTGGTATCGCAATCGATGCTTTTGTCATGCCTCATTCATAACTTGATTATTCTATGTTTCTTGGGTTACATAGATAATCAGCTTAACACTTTCATGTATTTTGTCTGATGATCGACGTGCAGTGGTTGTGCAGTTATCCTGAGTGAGTGTTATGCTTT
Source organism: Dermacentor albipictus (assembly GCF_038994185.2). NCBI lineage: Eukaryota > Metazoa > Arthropoda > Arachnida > Ixodida > Ixodidae > Dermacentor > Dermacentor albipictus. The sequence continues at coordinate 59,230,001 of NC_091826.1, read as the reverse complement.
TTCATGTCTGGTTTATGTAATTATTGTTGTTCTGCTCAGCTTTCGATGGCGGGAACTTATGGCCCTACATGGCTGGTTATATTCTCTACTAAAATCTAATGCAGACTCGAACTGCTTCAAGAGAAGTGATATTGCTTTTCTTTCGGGCTTCTTTCTATGTCTTGAGGGTAAAATAAAAACATTCGCGAATAACTGTTGATCAGAATAACCCTGTGAGCTGCAGCCACGGTCGTGGTATTGGCAGCATGAAATATGGCGTGATGAAAATAATTATATGTTATGTTTACAACTGTGCTTTGTAATCTGTTTCAGCATATGTAACTGAACAAAATTTTTTTAAAAAATGTCGATGAACATCCTTATATAAACTGACAATGGTTCAAGTGGGTCACGATTCCCTGAAGATTGAAGTCCCGCATCCCGCATTCACAAAAAAATGCTCGCAATTTAGGGCACTTCGCAAGAGAACTGTTTACCGCGCGGAACACGTAGTTGGATTGTGTTGGGAACTATAAAATTGTTTATTATATTGATGGAAACGAGCACCTTGCACTCCATAGACAAATACCTATGTTTGAATTTGGCTTTGAAAGTGAAGCAAAAATTGTAAGTGGCGTCACCCGACGCTCAAAGAGTGCAACCAATAGATGAACCTTTTCGTAAAGAGAACGCCGCGCAGTGAGAGTCATATTGCTTGGACACACTGTTGCACTGTCTGAAATCTTACTTTATGCGCTTCTGCTAACTTCGACTCTGTGGGTAGAGAGGCCTAGCTCTCAATGATGCTGTCCCCAAACAACGTTTATTCCTCCTCCTCTGCTTACCTTTCTGCTACTAACTTTCTGCATGTCAACATGCTTTCCAGGAAAATCATTGCGCACTTAGACACTTCGAATGGCAGCCTTTCTCATGCTTTACAACCCTGACAGCTCTTAAAACCGGTAGAAAGTCCCTTTAAGAGCACATGCTAGTTAATCGTGATGCTGGGCATATTAATATAGAATTTCATTGACGTCGTCTGTTTGTACACATACCGTTTTAGCTGTTCATTGCGATTTCATTATTGTTCATGGCCATGCAATATTTTCAGGGCTATACATGCAACGATATGTCTTGCATGTGCCCTGTTCGTTTCACCAGCTTTGCATTAATTGTCAGATATTTTCTGCATGCGTGTTGGTCGTTTTCCTGGACAATGTTTTAGTTGATATTCAGATTGGTCGTAGGGCTTGGCAGGCTCATGTTATTCTTTATTTATCGTTATTCATTCGTACGATCGCTCGCCTGTCTACGCTACCTTGGGGCCTCTTCCTGCATATCACTGTGACTGCGTATTCATATTTGCCAACCACAATGGCTTCAATTGTAATGACTGTTTGCTCATAGTAAGCAGCCCTTGCGAGCCAAAAGAGTTGCAAATTACACCCCTGGTCTTTAAGACAGGAGCGGTGACATTTTGAAAAAATTATAAAAATGCACTATCATGCTGTTTTACAGTGATAACCTCCACCTCGTGATGCTCCTCACCATCACGACCGAAACAGGCCTGCATGTCCAGCCGTCTTCTTCCTGGGACAAGCACTGCCTCGCTTCTGACTCCGAACCGACAATAGTGGGTCACTATTCAAGTTTGGTCACTTGTCGAATTTGGGTCACACAATTAATCTTGCCCGCTCCACCGCCACACTCGCCGGGACATTCGTCACTTCTTCTACAGAAATATCTATCTATCTATCTATCTATCTATCTATCTATCTATCTATCTATCTATCTATCTATCTATCTATCTATCTATCTATCTATCTATCTATCTATCTATCTATCTATCTATCTATCTATCTATCTATCTATCTATCTATCTATCTATCTATCTATCTATCTATCTATCTATCTATCTGTATGTCTACATCCCTCTCACTATAATGTGCGTGTGTGTGTGTGTCTGTGTGTGCGTGGTGTGCGTGCGTGTGTGTGCGTGGTGTGCGTGTGTGTGTGTGCGTGTGCGTGTGCGTGGGCGTGTGCGTGTGCGAGGTCGAGTGTGCATCAGATTGAGAAATTTGTACAGTACACTCAAAGTGTCTATATGGCTTTCATAGAATATGGAAGTTCATTTGGTTCAATAGAGATACAAGCAGTCACAGAGGCACCGCATAATCAAGTATAGGAGGCGTACGTCAATGTCTTGGTAAATGTATACAAACACTTCAGAACTACCATAATTCTCCACAAGAGAGTACAAAAATAGCTATTAGGAATGGGGTCGGGCAATGAGACACATTATCACCAGTGCTATTCACTGAGCGTTAAAAAAAATATCGAAGCCATAATACTGGGGGACATTTAGGAGCAAGGATCAACAGCGAAAATCTCAACAACCTTCGATTAGCAGATGACACTGGACTGCTCAGCAACACTAGGGATGAATTTCAAGAAAGGATTGAGGACCTTGAGTGAGAAAGTGCAAGAGTAGGATAGAGGAATACTATGCAGGAGACAAAGGTAATGTTGAATAGCTGGCAAGGAAATAGGAATTTGGGATCTGCAGTCAGCCTCCAGAGTTTGTGCAGGAGTGCTTTTATCTACGTCATTTACTCACACGGGACCCTTGTCGTGAGAAGGAAATTTAAGGGAAGAATAAAAAGGGGCTGAACCACATACTGCAGGCATTGTCAACTTCTAACTTTGAGCTTACTGCTGTCCTTGAAGCGAAATGTGTACAATTTTTGCATTCTATCGGGGATCACATATGGGGCAGAAACCTAGAAGTTAACAGAGTTAACTGTTGAACATGTGCGCAGGTTCCGCTCCTACCTGGCCGACGTGTCTCGTATTCGTTCACATTCAAGTTGCCTTTATCTTGCTGTCTTGCAGTCTTATCTTGCTTTATCTTATCTTGCAGTTCAGTTACACCTAACAGTTATTTCGCAATACCATGCACTTCCACGGAGTTATATGAACCTAATTCGGAGCACTTACAGTAATTCTTTTCACGGGACCCTTACGCGAGGATCCAAACGAATTAGGTGGGGTGGCGAAAGCCGCGGCTTTTATAGCTTTCTTGGGTGGCGGTGAAACAGCGTAATCAATTAACACACTTCGCTGCATCACGAATATATGCACACGTAGACAGGAAACAAAAAACGTCACCTTACAAGCTCGACCATCTGTATGTCCTGCTGTAAGCAAATATGCGTTTCGTATAGGTATGTTTGGGCTTTCGTTTTCAACAAGTTTCTTCTCAAATTTCCCGGTTGAGGTGTTTTAGGCTTCTTGTTATGGCAGCTTTCCTGCTAATATAAATTTGATAAAAGGTCTTGCTTCCAGCTGTCTTTTCACTTTCCATATTGTACATATGACTCGAAATACAGCAATACCTTTAAATTTGTCTTCAACGATCTGTCGTAAACTTAATTATTGCCTGCGCCATTGAGAGGGGCAAGCAGCTTTAGACAATGTGGACGATACGTCTTGCAGCATTGTTCAGCAATATCCCGAAACAAGTTGGATTCTTTATAACTGTATAAACCAGTTCGTGATATAAACGGCGCGTTGTTTTATTTTTAAGCACATCCTGAATTTAAAAAAAGAATCAGCTGTAGTAGATTAAGTCTAGTCATTGAGCTGCGTTACTCAAAGCGGCTGACATCACTTGCATGAAAAATCGAAATGCATATTCGACTCAATAGGAAAAATTCACAGATTATTTCTTAATAAATACTGTACGGCGCACATTGCAGTGTACCAAGTGCAACCGGTGAGTTCGCAAGATGTATCAGAATGAAACAAACGTGCAGGATGACAACAGTTTTGAAATATTATTTCCCAAAATGTGCAATGAAATACCCACGCGTACCGGTTACTTTTGTTCTGCATTGCATAAAATGGCGGAGTGTTTAAAAAGTAAGTGCAGCAATAGTTCATTAATACCGCAACTTTCACTGCACAGGTCACTAAACCCGTGCGAACCGTATAATTTGCTCCAAGTGAATATGCTTGAAATATCAGTGGCTACAATACACAAATTGCAATGTGGCACCAAAAGTAACAATTTAAGATGTTTATTAGTAATTTTAGTTAATTACTTGATGATGCATTTTGGATTATCGTGAGTGCAATGTCCGCCGCTTCGAGCAATATGGCTCAAGGACTGAAATGCCACTATCTGACACAGGTGACTTAAAAGTTCTATATGGACTGAGAAAGATAAACACCTCGTAAGTTTACATTTTGGTTTCGCCACCCCTACCTTTAATAGCTGAGCTTCGTCGAGGTCTACTTTCCCCTTTGCGTGGATGGCTGTCGGGCCAAGTAATAACTAAAGCCAGGGCTTAATCAAAATAAGTCGTAATAATAGGTAACGAATTGATCAGCCGATATGTCTTATCGCAGACGTTCTATTATGGCTTTTTAAGCACGGGCCGATGCTTAAGGCTGGGATTGTGTCGGCAGCCAGACGCCTCGAATCATTAACTACCACAGAGACAAGTAAAAATTGGAGGACGCTTAAGCTTCGCCTTCAAGAGTGGGACGCGACAGCGTTCCCGTCGACCCGCCAAGGGGTATAAGACAATGCGCTACGGCACAGCAATCACTTACGATGCGCCCCGCATCGGACTTAGCGCCCACCTATCACGCGGTGAGCGTCGAGCAACGCAGCGTTCGGCGCGGCAACGAAACGTGCGCCTGAGCGAACGAAACGAACCAAAGAACTCGGTGTCTCGAAGGGGAAACGATCTACGCCAGCCAAACGTCGTGATCGGCACGGGCAGAGAGATAGATAGTAATCTAAACCGGGAGCACGGCGAAGCGTCGTCAGGGGAGAGGGAGTCCCGCGACGCGCTTGGCAGCGGTCCCAATGCGCGCGCGGCGCGCCTCCTGTCGGGGCAGCGCCGTACATTGAGAGGAGGGGGTCTTCTGTGTTTGCCGCAAGATGGCTCTGCGTGTGCGGAAAGCGCAGAAGAAATGCAGCGGAAACGCACTTCGCAACTCGTGTAATTGTGACTTCTGTACGTTACATGTTCATAATTACCGATATACACCGCAGTATAACTTTCCACGGCTCGTTTCGAAGGCAACACCGCATTCACTAGAGGCGCGTTTGCACCGCTTGAAAGCATCGAACTCGTGGCTGAGTGGTAGCGTCTCCGTCTCACACTCCGGAGACCCGGGTACGATTCCCACCGGGCCAATCTTGGAAGTTGCTTTTTATTTATGAAGCGCCTGCCGTGATTTATCGCTCACGGTCAACGCCGCCGACGCCGACACCGACGCCGACGACACCGGCTTTTCTGCGACACGAGCTCCTTAACGCTATCGCGTTAATATGTGTACGCAGCAGCATGTATCAGCATGTATAAATAGAAGCTATCGCTTCTTTTTGAGACATCCTTCGCTGGTTGCTGAAAATATATATGTATATGTATATATATATATATTAACTGCCGCAGAAAGATGCTGTGGAACTCATTGCCAAAGTAAGGTCACCGGTGTTCACCTTCGCATTGACGCTGAGCCTGCGGTTTGACATCTTTGAAGACGTAATGGTGACGAGTCTGGGGACCACGGAGCTCAAAGCTATTGACAGCACCGCTCATCGCTCTCTCCGCTACGTAGACGTAAGTGCCCGCTCGTCTTTGTCCCGCCATCTGTCCCTCCTCGTGGACGTAGGGTTTTAGTATTACCAGCATTATAACGGAGAATCCGGTATTAGGCCCCGATGCAAGCACAGAGCTAGGTCAAGGACGCAGTGTAGGTGCACAAAGCGTTTAATCATCTCGTTGCCATCAATTTTCAAGAAAAAGTGGACTTTGAGTAAGACGCAGCATCAGTGATGACAAAAAGAAAACGAACTGCCAGTGCATTTCAAGTCCACGGGATGACGTGATAATTCAGAATGAAGAGTGAAAGTAGCCAGCTCCCAAGTGCTGTTAAACCTGTGTCTGTGAATTTAGGCAAACGAATTCGTTGTTATCAAGGCAAACTAGAGAAATGGCCTTGTCGCCCATTCGTTTGGAGATACTGTTCTGAACATGTAGGTATGCCATCAAGCAATAATTTTTTTCAAGTTCGTAGGAAACCGCTTGACATGAAGAACTGACTGCAAATCACTAACACCGATTTTAAGTGCTAGGTGGCACAAAAAAAATACAGACACACACACAAAAAACACACTAGATGTGTGTGCGTGCGCGTGAAATTGATTTATGGAGTTTTACGTGCCAAACGATGATTTGATTATGCGGAACGCCGTGATTTGGGAGTCCCGATTAATTTTGACCACCATGCCGGGGATCGTTAATCTGCCCCCAATGCAGGGGAAATACCGCACGGGGAAGGGTCGTTTTTGCCTTTAAACCCCATCGAAATGCGGCCCCCGCGGCCCGAATTTGATCTCGCGACCTCGTGCTTATAGCAGCGCAACACCATAGCCGCTAAGGGGGGGGGGTTGCGTGCGTGCGCAAATGTGAGTGTATTACACACAAGTTGGGACGTTTTCCCAAATTTCGGAGAGAACTAACTGGCCTCTAGCAATCAGAACTACTGGCACTCTAGTTTCTCGGGTTAACTTCGGTTTTTTGGATTCACCACGTTGGATACTTTTGCGTCCTGTTGTGATTCCTGCAGGAATCACTGTACCTGAGAGAGTTATTATATTTTAGTGCATCAGTACAAACCTCTACATGCCTGTAATTATCTTCTAGTCGTCACTTCAACTGAATTCTCAAGCTGCACTTCATTGCTTTTTCCTTCGCATGAAACTTACCCTGTGCACTTAAAGAGACGCCAGTTGTCTTTCCTACCAAATAAGTGAGACCTTCTAGCTCAACTTTCTTTAGATATTTTGTTGAAGAATGACATTTTATTCATAATACACAAATTGCAAAACACATGTATACACACGACGGTCCCAGAGTAGTGAAGCTGAAATCGTGGCCCTCTACTTATATATCTTCTACAAGAATCTCTACTAGAATATCTTGCCGGCGCATGGTCCCTAAATCAAAGCGCCGGCCATTTATACATTTTCAATTTTATGCCAACAGATTTATGCACGCATTGTGACTAAAACGCACTAGCGTTTCTGTCATACAAGGTCGATGGGAAGTAGCGAGACGCATATAATAATGACGATGATAACGATGATTGTTATGATACTTATTGTAGTGGGCACTGGTATATCTATCCCCTTATAAGCAAGCCCTCTTATGTAGCAGAGGAGCGAACAAACGACTATGCTTAAAAGTGTAAAACTTCATCAAATGGACTTACCTGAGAAAAGGAAAGCAAGCACATTCCATATTACTACACCGGAAACGTTAATAAGCACTAAACAACGCGGCCAGCATGAATTGCGTCAAAAAATTGCGTCAGAAAATAAAAGCCAAGGAACCCCCTACGCTGACTGAACGCGTAAAGACGGTGTCATCACAAGTTTCTGAAGCACATAGTGCATCGCCTCAACGTGTTGAATCCAGCGCTCTCTTATTTCCGCGTTTTTTTTTGTTGTTGTCATTACTATTATCATTGCAATGACAAGTAGGTGAACACTCTTTTTTCTGTTATACTGAGCCTCGATGTACGCAAGGAGTGGCCGCATAGATACTGCAGCGGTGAATTCAGTGATATGGCTTAAACTGATATTCGTTTTTAGTGTTTAATCGCGACGCTTTCTGATCACCTATACATAGCCTGTCTGCACGACACCGTTACAGGAGTGCGGCAAACTGCATGCTGGAATCGCCTTTCACCGGATTACGAATGTGGCCGTAGGAGAGTGTGCGTTCGCCCAGTACACGCCCATGGACGTCGCCACTTTCGAGACTTCGGAGACGATCGAAGAAAAGGTAAAGTCACTGCTTTTAAAGGAAACATTAAGAGCTTTCACGCGCAACAACAAAAGGGGCTGGCGAATGCCACACATGTCATGTCGTATATGTAACCAATAGTGGAGCGCCTTAGCTGCTCCGCGAATGTGTTAGCGCTTGCACAATAATAGGGAATTTCAGTGCGTCTGGTATTCCGGTGGGCGCGGGTGGTTTGCCGGTTGAGCGGAGGCGTAGACGTGAGTGGCCCGATTGATGGCGCCAGCTGGTGGTGCAAACCTCAACCACACAAACGCAAAGCCAATTCCTATATTCTGCTTAGCTGCTGGTGTAAATTTTCTACAGCGGCGTAATCGTCCCAACCATTACGCCACTGCCGAAAATTTGCACCAGTAGTGAAGCAGGGCATAGTGGGTTAGTGCAATTTTAGCTCAGTGTGGGTCTAGTTGAGCTCTACGCCATCAGGTGGCTGCACCGCCCGGGCCGCTAACATTTACGCCCCCGCGAATCCGGCAATGTGCCCAAACGACCCCCGTTTGCAGGAATAGCGGACAGCGCGATACCGGAGAGCGTGCGGCAGCAATAAATAACGCCAGTGGCAACATCTTGTGAGCAAAAGCTTAACACGGCAGCAAGCAAAGCTAAAAGTGCGGTTGCTTACTATATTCTACTTACCTGACGGTAGAAAACATTGGTAGTGACGTAATTGTTAACGTGCTGTGCTTTTGTGATTTTGCTTCTGCAAAAACACTGCCGGGATAAAAAAAGAAGAAAGAATTTCGAACGTACTGTAATTGAACACAGTACCACGAGATGTCGCTACCACTTTTGCTGCCGCCGTACAAGCCTCGGCTAGCCCGGTAATGTGTGTGTGTGTGTGTGCGCGCGTGTGTGTGTGTGTGTGTGTGTGTGTGTCTGTGTGTGTGTGTGTGTGTGCGCGTGTGTGTGTGCGCGTGTGTGTGTGCGTGTGTGTGTGTGCGTGTGTGCGTGTGTGTGTGCGTGTGTGTGTGTGTATGTGTGTGTGTGTATGTGTGTGTGCGTGTGTGTGTGTGCGTGTGTGTGTGTGCGTGTGTGTGTGTGTGTGTGACATGCACCTATTGCATAGTAGAGTGGCGCGCATTTTCGCATTTCGCCCTCGTCTAGATGCCACCACCGCAGCCTGGATTTGATCGCCTGAATCATATTTCTTGCTTAGCACAACTCAGACTCGCCGAAAGTCTCAGCTCGCTTCCCTCAGACTCAGACTCTAGGGTCGGTCAGAGTCTGAGAAGGTTTATAGATGAATGAGATTGCCAACCTATAGGTTGTATTTTCGACGTTCCTCTGCACGCATGCACGAGAATGTCGAAAATGCGAGCACTGGCTAGCAAGTGATCGTTTATGCGAAAACACGCATTGCACACACAGCAGCGCGTATTTTACGCACATTCCACGCGTGTTCCAGAACTGCATCACCCGTGTTCTGGAAGTGTGAATATCTGACGTCATTGTTTCCGAAATACCACTGAAAAAGATTCAAGCCAATGTGCAATATAATTGCGGATAATGATAGCGCCAATGAATGAATGATATCGACTACGCAGAATGATACGGTGTTCGATCTCCTCTATGCGCAGATGACGCTTGCCTACGAGGCCCTGAATCTCTTGAAGGCCACCGGTCACACCGTCGGTTGGCTTGTTTTCAACGTCACCGGTGGACTAGCGCCCCCATTATGCGGAGGAAGTCAGCACCGTTTGAAGAAAATTCGCGAGATTATCGACATGCAGTGAGCTGCAAGTGGGTCTGCCGTTTGTGGACTAGCGTCTCATCGTTTTTCGCGAAGTTGAAGTCTACGTTCCTTTTCTTTACGAATTTTTTTACCACAATTTCGTCTAACGACGAACCTTACACGGTTCCCTGTAAGAGACCCCGAAGACGAAAGCCATTAGTACTCAGGCACGCGCTTAATCGAGAAAACATAAGTCAAGTGCAATTCAGTCAAATGACGAGATGTATAAATAGGGAAAGGGCTCTTGCTCATCTTTATTCCTTCCATTTCCGGTGTTTTTCTTTTTTTATTATAAGGCCCTATGCTTCCTACTTCGCCCACGTTCCTGTCTTTGTTTGCCGGACTGCTTGTGGATATGTATAGCACCAGTTGAAGACATTTTGTTGCATAGGACGACCTGGTGATTCCAGTGATATGGAACTTGAACAATACAGAAGGTGGAAGGCGTTGGTCCCGCTTCGTTCTGAATGGTCGGACACAAGCAGCATATGGACAGACGACAGCTTCTGCAAAACCCACCTCGAACTTGTATGCGAGTGCGTGTGAAGTGTATGCGGATCCTTTCCTGCAAGACGATGTCATGATCATGACGTGCACCCTCATCCGTTTTAATTCTGATGTCTGTAAGCGAAACATTTATCGTCTACTAACACGACTTCATTTCTTTCTTTTAAATTGTCTCTCTTTTCTCTTCAGTTACAGAAAGGGCGACCTCGTAGCCCAATTTCTGCCCTGTCCCTGGTTAACTACGTTTTCTGGAAACGTGGCACGTAGTTTCGACCAGCGCTACAAGAGCCAAAGTTTAGTTTCGGCAGCGTCTTTGAGTACATGGAGTGAAACCTAAATGCACTGACCAGTAAATGGGATGGAATTGCTGTAGCTATCTGTCGCTTTTTTGGACATCTGCTCCCTCGGTTTACATCCAAGTACGTTTTACCAATGTTTTTATAGATATACACAACCTCCTAGTAGACGCCTGCCCAAGTAAATTAATTCTGTTTTATCGGAAATCAGGGAACAATCATATTAAGGTCAGCCTTCATCCTGGTGATATAGAAAATATATTACAATCTTGCACCATACTACTACATTTCTCCATTGTATAATGCCTGGCTCTTCAGAATCGCGATCAGTTTCATTCATGACACAGATGGCGATAATTACTATATAAGTAGATACAGAAGGAGGTCCCGTAGTTCCGTAACTTGCTTTGTTTATTTTCGAGCTCTTGTTAAGCAATACTTAAAGCAATACAAAATAAAGGAATAAGATATATCACAAAAAAATATTCACGAAACTATAGTGTTACGGATATCGAGCAATCACTTTCATGGCCCTCTCTTGAAAACCGCCGACTAATAGCATTGTTGTCACATTATCACGTGTTTTGACATAGTGGATACCTGTTCAGCGAATCTTGCATCAATGCAGCTCATAGTATATTTCAGCGTTTTGATCACGAATTTGAACTGCAACCCTTTTTTGCTCGCACTAGTCTGTATCGTCATTCACATTACTGTTGGCATTATATCATTGAAATAAACGACCAAGGGACATTGTATCTGCCATTAGCCATTATGTCTTTATGAACAAGGTCAAGATTTTCCTAAATGTGCGATTATTTCTGTGTTGAGTGCTTACTTGTGTATGTCATTCTTTCTGTATATAATTATTTCACTGCATCTTACCAGGTTCTTGTTTACACGTTTGTAATCGTGACTTAATAAATAAATAAATAAATGAGAAATCTTGTGAAGTCACCCTCACATAATACTCCTGCGTGGAGCCTGGGAGGTATTCGTAAAGAAAAAAATAAAATGACGAAGCAGACAGCTAACAGCTACAGGCGGCAAGGCGGTCCTTGTGTCCTCCGCTATACTGACGCTACCTCGCTAACTCAAACAAGATTCGCGTAATTTCGATTCAAATCTTGCACTGCATATTCATCTATATCCGTTCAGTTTTGTGTATTTTATGTTGAGGGCCATGTACCAGGGGCGCAGGCCGCGGCCTTCGCATTTCTTAATTCCGTTTTTGACGAAGACGCCACGATAAGGCCAGACGTCTTCTCCTTTATGCATACCGGAATCAACATACACTTTCCACCATTATATATATATATATATATATATATATATATATTAACGTTTGTTGTTGGATTTTAACAACAAACTCGATCGTCGTTGCTCGATCGTCGGGAGCACTGTTTATTCGGTGTGCAGATTCTAATCTTGCACGGTTGATCGCCGTGGGAACCATCTGTCGGCGGTCCCTCGTCGATTGGCTGGGCGCAAGAATCGCGATTAAATCGAAGAGGGGTGCTGGGATTGCGCGCGGTCTAACGAGACTACATACTAGCGCTTGCATTCAGGCCCCCGCCGTGGTGGCTTAGCGGTTTTCGCGTCGCGATACAAAACACGAGATCGCGGGTTCGAATCCCAGCCGCGGCGGCCGCATTTCGACGGAGGCGAAATGCTAAAAAAAAATAAAAGCGCGTGTGTGCCGTGCACAGGTACCAAGTTAAAGAACCCCACGTGGTTAAAGTTTATCCGCTGTCACCGGCTAAATGCGTGCCCTACGATCAGATCGTGGTTGTGGCACATGAATCCTAACTTCAACAAAGATTCATGCAAGGTAATTTAGGTCACTGAAATGTCAAGTATTTCTTTTTCTCTAAATTATCGACCGCGAAAGACCATCATGTCATGACGCGCGTCGTGAAGACCTTGAAAGAAGAATACGCAAGGTTAAGTTTATCTCGCGCAAGCGGGTCAACGACGAGATCTGCAACCCACGCATGAAAGCGTACAGGCGCATAAACAACACGGGTGACATCAGGGACGCCGACAACTGCGACGGCGGCGCCATGAACGTCAGCAATGGGTAACACCACACGCAGTGCGCCCGAACACCTCGTGATCGGGCAGTGGAATTGTCACTCTTTCAACAAGAAGGCAAGTTCCCTCCAACTATTCATCCGAAATCACCTATATCCCCCCCGACGTCACCTGCCTTCAGGAGGCCTGGAACCAGCCGATAAGGCTGCGGGGTTACTACGTAAGTAAACACGTGGGATAACCGAAGGTCGCGGTTTTAGTTCACAAAACGGTGACGGCCGTGAAGAGGGGTAGACGTAGCACTTTCATCCTGAATTTGTACAGTCAACCGAAGACTCAGAGAGACGACTTCCGCAACATCATTTACGAGAGCGTGAGAGCCGCTGGCGGCAACCAGCTGGTAGTGGTGGGAGACATGAACGCTAGACACACGACTTGGGGCTGCCAACAAGACACGCAAAAGGGGAGGTCGCTCCTCAGTGTGGTTGACAAAACGGCCCTCGAATTGATAACCAACCTCTTCCAACCAACCTGAGCAGGTAACGGTTTAAGTCGAGACACGTTTCCAGACCAGCCATTTGTCAAAAACGTAAGGGAATACTCATGGACGCACCTGGGCGAAACATTGGGCAGCGATCACTACATCCTAGGCATCTCGGTATCCACGCCGAAACTCAAGAGAACAAATGGCGAAATTAGGCTTACGGACTGGGAGGCATTCAGGCAGTACCCCCCGCCCGAAAACGGTATAACGGACATAGCGGAATGGATGCAGCACCTCCGGGACGCCCACATCCAAACCATCCAGCGCACGGTCGAGACGCCCGAAGCCGACCGCCGGCTCTTACACCTGTGGGAAGCCCGTGAGGGCCTCCTCAAACGGTGGAAGCGACCGCGGTTAAACCGGAAGCTACCTCTATGAATCGAGAAAATAACAGACGAAGCCAGAAATTACGCAAACCAGCTGACGCAGCAAAATTGCGTACAGCTTCGCACCTTCTTCAAGGGTACCCTGAGTACGGCGCAGACGTGGGCCACCTACGTTGCCTGATCGAGCCCGACAAGGCGAAATGGACAACCAGTCGGACGCTCCTAGAAATCACTGAGAAGTTCCCCGAAAACGACCAGGATCTGATTGACACCTTAAAAACCAGATACCTTGGTAGCGACCCTATACAACCCTGCCTCCTAAAATATGAAGGAGAACCAAGACCAGAACTGGACGCTCCCATCACGGAGAAAGAGGTGTATGCCGCGGCCCGAGCCTTGCAGCGCGACACTGCTCCCGGAGTTGACAAAATCACCATTGCCATGATTAGAAACCTGAGCCCGATGCACATCCAGAACTTCACCGAATACCTAAACGAGAAACGCTGGAGCAAGGGCCACCTACCGAACTAGTGGAAACACGCGAAAATCGTGACCATTCCCAAACCCGGCAAGAAGCCCGCGATCGACGCCCTGCGTCCCATCTCGCTGACTTTGTGCCTCCGCAAGCTGTACGAGAGGACCACCGAAACCCGCCTCCAACATTACATAGAGGACGGTGACCTCTTCCCGGACACCATGCTTGGCTTCAGGCAGGGGCTTTCTGCGCAAGATGTGTTCCTAATCCTAAGGGAAGTTCTTAAGGGCATCCCGAAGGGAGGAGAACATCTCCTGCTCGCACTCGACATAAAAGGGGCCTTCGATAACTTCTGTCACGAGGCCATTCTCAAGGGACTGAACGACATCAGCTGCGGGGAGCGCATCTTTAATTACGTTAAATCGTTCTTGATGGGCCGGACGGCAACCATCAGTATAGGCCAGACTCGATCAGATACGATCGACGTGCCGAACAAAGGAACACCGCAAGGGGCGAGAATTTCCCTGATTCTATTCAACGTCGCGATGCTAGCGCTGACCAAAGAGCTGCGGAAGATCCCCGACCTAGGTTATGCCCTGCACGCCGATGACATCACGCTCTGGGCCACCAAGGGCTCCCTAGCGCGAAAAGAGGCGATCCTTCAAGAGGCCGCGATGGCCGTGGAGAAATTTGCGGCAGCGAGCGGGATGTTTTGTGCGCCAGAAAAGTCTGAGGTGATTCGCGTGCATGGAGGAGGAATCTACAACTCGCCCGGCCCTATCGACCTCTATTTTGAAGGCCAGAAGATCACGGAAGGCAATAAGACTAGGATTCTGGGTTTTCGCATCCAGAGCAACCTGAAAGCCTCCCACGCCATAAAAAACCCTAAAGTCTGCCACCAACCAGATCTCGCGGGTTATAAAACGAATTACAAGAAGCCAATTACAAATTGCAAGAGAAAAGTATATAATAGCTGTGTCTTACCAGTACTCACCTACGCGGCAGAAACCTGGAGGCTTACGAAAAGAGTTCTACTCAAATTGAGGACGACGCAGCGAGCTATGGAAAGAAGAATGATAGGTGTAACTTTAAGGGATAAGAAAAGAGCAGATTGGGTCAGGGAACAAACGCGAGTTAATGACATCTTAGTTGAAATCAAGAAAAAGAAATGGGCATGGGCAGGACATGTAATGAGGAGGGAAGATAACCGATGGTCATTAAGGGTTGCGGACTGGATCCCAAGGGAAGGGAAGAGTAGCAGGGGGCGGCAGAAAGTTAGGTGGGCGGATGAGGTTAAGAAGTTTGCAGGGACGGCGTGGCCACAATTAGTACATGACCGGGATAGTTGAAGAAATATGGGAGAGGCCTTTGTCCTGCATGCTGTATCAATATCGCTCGCTAAACAAACGCGACCAAGAACAAGTCGATGCCATCATCAGAGGCGCGTACAAAATGGGCCTGGGTCTCCCTGTCACCACCTCAAACGAGAGGTTAGCGGCCCTCGGGATCCACAACACCTTCGCTGAGCTGTCGGACGCGGTTATGGCTTCGCAAAAGGCCAGACTACAGAAGACGGTGGTGGGCAGAGCCATCCTCCACAGGACCGGAACGGCAACGGAGCTCCGTGCCCTCGATGGGCAACGATCACTCCCGCCTGAGGTCAGAGGCAAGATCAAGGCGAACCCGATACCGAAGCACATGAGCCATGAACTCCATGAAGGACGACGCAAGGCTCGCGTCGACAGACACCGCCGACAATTCAAGGGTGACACGTACGTAACGTACGTGGACGTGGTGGCGTATCCTGTTCGCGGCCTCTTCGCGATAGCCGCCGTGAACGGGAGAGACAACTCCTTGACCCTCGCGGCATCCGCAAGGGCAGAGACCCCAGCTGTGGCTGAGACCATAGCCGCGGCGCTGGTAATAAAGCAAGAAGACAGGGTAGGCAGGGAAGTCCATGTCGTTACGGACTCGCAACACGCCTGCTGTAACTTTACCAACGGACCAACACCACTGCTGGCGGCTCAGATTCTAGGCCCGAGGCTGCGAGAATACCATCAAATCACGTGGACACCGGGCCACGTGTGTCTGGAGGGGAACGAGAGGGCGAACGCCCTAGCTCGAGTGCTAATCAACCGAGCGGGGCAAAACGAATCGTCTCATCAATCCCCACCATTTACCTTCATGCTCCTGTCATCTAATAACTGCGACCGACTCGAGATCCAGCGACTCAACAGCAGGATTTATACTCCGCCTCACAGAAAGTTCAGCACTAAAGATGCCGTAGCTCTCCGACTTATTCAGACAAACACATTTCCTAACCTACACAAATACAGTAAAATGTTCCCACATACATATCGCGGCATCTGCCCCTGGTGCGGCGACACACGCCCTACACTCTTCCACATCTCGTGGGGGTGCGGGGGCAAACCTCAACACTTCAAGACGCCTAGCACGTCATCTAAGCGGTGGGAGGTACAGCTGACCGGCGATACCCTGGCGGGAGAAGGAGCTCTCGCCAGGCAAGTACGTCGAGCAGCCATGGCCAGTGGAGTCCTGGAATGAGGACACCACCCCCTCGACCTCAAGAGCAACTACCTCGATGGTTCGAATAAATGATGTCTCTCTCTCTCTCTCTCTTTCTATCGGGCGAGCACGTTTCGCCGCCTAACAAATGTTATCGCACAGCGCGGGACGTTCCTGCATATATCCGAATTTTCTGGAAAGTTATCGATGCTTGTAACCGCTTTCTGTTGTCGCCGAACCTTATGTTATCTGATTTTATCGCCTGACCCGAATGGTGTAGAACTTTGTGGAAGGCACGCGGGTCCCAGCGATTAGTCTGGCACGTTTGACGAGTGCTGTATAAAAGCCGACGCGCTTGACCCGTTGATCAGATTTTCGACGATCGCCGACCGCGTTCGCCACTATCGTTGTGCTATAAGTGTAGCCTGTCTTGTGGGCACATGTTCGCCCAATAAAAGTTAGTTATGTCATTCACAGTACTGCTACTGTGTTCATCAACGTCACCACCACGTGACAATATTGACAAAAACATTTGCCGAACAGGTAAAGGTAAAAACCAATATACAGCACAGGCGCAAAGGTAGGTACTGATTGACACTGGCAGTAACACAAACACGTTAAAAGCAAACATTTTTTGTGCGTTTCTATTTCTGTTAATGAAGGTATTTAACTTTTTAGCTAAGCAAATCTTTTCCCGCGCAATCCTTTTTCGTTTGTGTCGTCGACATTTGCTTCCTTCATCCTCCAGGTAAACACTCCTGCTCTGGATGTTTCCGGTGCTTTAAAATGTGTAGACAAACGTAGACATGCAGACCGTACATGTCTACCCATAGCACGGCGGCTGGAGGATGAAAACATTCGAAACATCTATGATCCTCATGCCACAGCTCTGAAACACAAGAATTGATTGATTGATTGATTGATTGATTGATTGATTGATTGATTGATTGATTGATTGATTGATTGATTGATTGATTGATTGATTGATTGAGTCGTGGGTATAGCCCATCAGCGCTCGAGCTATCAAAACCAATATACTAGAGCACATAGTTTTCGCCCTTTGGGGCGCGACACTGCGACCTTGCTGCTGCGACGTTTGGGCGCCACAACGTGAAGAGACATCCTGTTTAGTTTCGTACTGTTTCAGAGCGTACGACCAGCGGTGTCTCAGCACTGCCTGACGTCACGCAATTCACGCTAAATTCACGGTTGCTGTCAATGGGAGAGGCTTAGACGCAGCGGTTTCAAATAAACATTTCGAGTTGAAGGGTGCGCTGCAGCCCTCTTTTTTATCACTACGATATTGGTCCATTTGCTCTCTGTTACAATAATAAATTGAGAATAGTTCGAGGACCGTGGAGGTTGTTCTTTAAAGACAGGCTTCCGCGGTGCCCAAGTGTCGGCAGGGAAAACCTACAGCCGGAATACTTGCACTGCCACCCACATTCAATTTTTAGTTTCCTTTCTTTTCGCGCTACATTTGCTAGTCCACACACAAATGTACTTAGGAATGCGATAAACAAAGAATGTATGCTTGGTTTCCTAGCAAATATGGTTTAACTGGTAAACTTAAATGTTTGCGCAATAATTTGTGAGCATTCCCGCCAGCTGCACCGTGTGAAACAGAGTTGCTGTTTCATACCTGTCGCATGACGAACTCGGCATTTGACTGTTGCACTATCACCTAGAGATACTTTTTTTGGCCTCTCGCTAGAAAACAAGCTCGCATAGCCTTGAAATCCAACATCTAACACGCGTCCCGTTTGCGTTGAATATGCATTGTCACTAACCTTCCGAAGAGCCAGCTTATCAGGACAGCCATAAGCGGGACCATGACCCCGGACGAGTAAGCCTCGTGCCCCAACTCAGTGGATTTATTCACAGTGCTACCGAAGGCACCCTGCAGCCATTGACGGCTGTCGAAGCTGGCCATCGACTGCATAAATCGCTCGTGCAGCGTGGCCCCACTATGCTCTTCATTGGCTTTTAATGCGTTTTTGGCTTGGCTTGTGACGCATTTGATGCGCGATGAAACGTACGGAAGAACGCTCATGCCTTCAAACTTACCTAAACGAATGAAAGTGAAGCGTTTGACGTCACCAGGCCTCGCACCATCATTCACACGGCAAAAATCCTAGATAAAATTTTTTGGTCTAAATGCCAAACGTCGCTCTGACCGAGAAATACAGAGATTTTATATTTAACTGTTTCACGATGCAAGAAAGGTTCTTCTCGATTTTAACAGATTTGGATCACATGATGCAAAATTAAGAAAAAATAATAATTTGCAAATGCTCTGAGCGAAACGGCTTCTGTTCATTTCGTTGCTAATCTCAAATAGTACTCGTGTGCATCTTCGCCACCCAAATAAGTGCCCGGTGACGAATCTTATGCGGGCGAGCGAATTAGTCTTTATTTCTCGAAAGGACGCAGCTGTCCAGTGGGCCAATCAGACCAATGGGAGCATGTCTATGTATATAATGGTAAAGATGCGCTTTAATATGTCGCTTATAAAATACGCGATACCTTACCGTTCCTCATATGTCCGAACTGGAGTCATTCTCTACGCTTGAATATTCTGTTAAACGGCATCGCAGCATTCGACTCTTTCATATTACCTGAAAACAGAACTATGAGGAAACTAAAAGTTACTTTCATAAAGATGCAGGTTATGCAAAAAAAAAATCTGTAGGACGCTTGGAGAGTCCATCAACGAAACGTGTTAGTGAAACCAAAGAAAAAAAAAGTGAGAGCAAAAACAAAAGTATGTCGCTAAATTTGTCCTGCTTTCGCTCCCTTTTTTCCTCCATTATTTTTTTTTCCACTGTAAATGATTCTGATCTAGCGCAAAAAATAAAGAATGCTTCCATACCGCCAAAGACGAACAGTCTCTTCCAATCGGGCTGGCTGGTTACACAAGTTTAGCAAAAACACCATGCCTAACTGTGTACCGGGCGATCGCATAAGGCAAAGATGAAGCAGCGGTCCCAACGTTTCCAAAGGAAACGCGACGCGTTTCTACGCTTTGCGCAAGACACGGCGAACTGGCCGCGGGAACGGCGTTGAATACTGCGCTTGCAAATGGGCCTCGGATTGTAAGACGGGATAAAACACCCATCTTCATTTTTGTTTTCTTTTTTAAAGCAAACGTTTTACTGTCCGCCAACTTGCGATTTCGCCGTGGCCGTCCTCCGAGGAGGCACATGACGTCACATCACGTTCCTCGTCATTGCGTTCCCCTCCACTCGCTACGCCAGCTGCGTCGCATGCCTGATAACATGTGGGAGGATTGAAAAGGAGAACAGTATAGCTCGACAGTATAGCTCCACATGCTGTCGGCATTTTTTTTTCGTTCTTTCTTTTTTTGCCGACTTGAGATGCCACTGCGAGCCTGCAAATAGTGGCAGGCTCTAATGTGATTTGAACATGCTGCCATGAGTAAAAATCCCCGGTGCTCTTTTTCTACACCACGACACCACGTCCGGCGTAAGATGGGGGAAAAGGGGCGGGGGCTCACGTTTTACAAGTGAGGGGTTGACATCAGCGGGAAAGCGTTCGTCCTACAGTGGACATAAAAAGTAGACGCATGATTGTTCATGGTTTCTTGAGCAGGAAGGTAAACTTGGTGCTTTCTGGAGAGCGGGGGAACTTCTTACGCGGTCCGTAATACGCTTTGCTAAAGTCCAGAAACGCTTGTCTCACAATCGTTATATATCTCGTTTAAATTCACTATACAGATTAAAGTTTGACAGCAGTATATCAACAACAGCGTGTCAACATTTACCTATGCATATTTATTACCGGTGCATTGCTTTATTCTGCAAAGGTAACGCAGAAATATTGTCGTTCGCATGATTCCCCAATAAAGAATGAAAGCGATAATTTAGTACTTCTTCCTAAAGCCAGTACATAACCTACATTCTTTAAACATTACCCACACGTCGCATAAAACAGACTCCATTTTGCTCATATATAAAATTGTGGATAATTATGGTACTCCCATGGGACCATTGAAACATAGCCTTGTAAGAAGTGACTCTAAATAGGGAGAAAACGATGATTTATGCATTTCTAAACAACATTTTTTTCGCTCAGATATGTTAATCTATTTCTGAACATCAGTCCTAGCATAAACATTTTCCCTCTAAATAAAACGCGGCGACTGATCTCATTCTGCCAGTGACCTCGTGCAAAGACTACCATAAATTTTTTAACACTTCTACTAACAGCTTCGCTGCTATACATATTTGTGTTACTTAAATTCTCCTCCAAATTGACATAGTTGTATAAGGTCCTCGCAAAACTTTCGCATTGATTGTGTAGTTTCTTGCTTTATTTATCGATCGAGAGCTCAGGAACACCCCGAACAACGAAAATGCTACTAGAAAGGCTTCCAATGTTGGCTTTGGATACCTTTCGACACCCGGATTTCTTTGGCTGTAAAAGCTCGTAAAATGAGTTCTTTCTTTATTCCTATTTATTGTAAGACGGCGCTTTCATCTAGCAAACAAAGCTGCGACCACAAGAACGACTGAATATCGTAGCCACGTAATTATTGTTGCTGCAGCTGAACACTGCCCACCTGGGAAACCGATAAGAAATAATTAAATCTTTTTTTTTTCGCATCCATTGAGCATACAACTGTTTTTATATGGGTAATGGTTTAGAAGATTTTCGATGACAGATCGTAACACCGTTTTGCACATAGCAAGAGTGTCCAATCATCCATTGTTTTCCGCAGAACCAGTTAACTTGGAGGATAACACCACTGATCACTTGGATAATAGTTTACGTAAGTACTCGTTCGAGCTACGGCACCAGTGGGGCATGACAGCAGCAAAGTAATGCTCGCTCTGTGGTAGACAGCTTGACATATCGCGCTTGATTCCATGCTCACCAACAATACAGAATGCTTACTGAGGTAGTGTAAATTAGTTTTTCTTGCTCTTGAGCTAGATTTCATCATTCGATTCGTCCTCCTTAAAGCTACCTAAATATCACATGGGTGCATTTTCGAACAAACATTATTCTTGTTTTACAGTAAAGACAAAGGGAAATCACAAGACCATTTCCCTGATTATTTATTCGGTGATATTCTTTGGAGAGCTGTTTCCATGACAGTGTGGATATCTTATTGCTTTAGTGAGGGGAAGCATCTGAATTTACCATACCTACATTAACGAATAATTGATTATTTGTGTCTTAGCCTAATTTGTACCTCATAATGCTGTAAATGAGAAATTCGTTCCCTTCGAAGGTTTCCGGGAAGAGTCTGTTATATTGGGACAGCCTCAAAGACGATGCTCCTGTAAACGGTATTGAGTAAACAGGGGAGAAACATCCCAACATATGCTCCTTTCTACCGGGAGATTCACCGCAATCAATTTTAGCGCTTTACGACGGCCATAATCAGTGATAGTTGCAGAAGTACCCGTAGGGCGCAGACGGCACTCTCCAGTGCAAGCGTCGTCTGCTGCGCCGTTCCCTTCAGAACGACGCACGCCCATTCCTAGTGCTTTCGCGCTGCATTTAAAAATGACGATGTCTGTACATACAGCGTGTATAGTGTACCAGTGTACGCAAGATGTTTTAGCTCGTTTGCTCGTTTTACAGGCAGGCACGATGAAGCAGAACTGGGCAGCGGGGTCATGCAATGCTATCCTTTATGAAAATTATCTACCAATTGAAATCCAGGGAAAAGAGGGGGAAAGCGGGAGATGGAAATACAAGGCGATGAGTAAAAAACGAGAACAAGGGGAAAGCAGGAGACAAAAGTTTTGAGAAATGGAGTCGTCTTCTTGCAGAAGGCAAGTCCACTTGTCGAAACGTTGGCTCCTGCTTTCCCCTCGTTCTCGTTTTTCTCAACGTCCAGCAATTGAGATAAGGATGCATACTTCCCACTTATGTCGCGTATCATCGCTCAAACGTCACGTTTTTTCTATAGGAGATTAGGAACCCACTCGTAGTATTTTATACTCAAAACAGTCCGACCTCAAGTTGTCTTCAGTCAATGTCACACGCACCGAAATTCTAGAGCGTGTAAAAAGCCTAATTTCACCTTCTGTCGATGTACAGCACCACCCGGAACAAATTTTTGAGACTGTAAAAGAAAAAATTGGAGGTCGCTTAAGCTTCACCTTCAAGAGTGGAACGCGACAGTGATTACGTCGAACCGCCAAGGGGTGTAAGACAATGGGCTACGGCGCAGCGACTACGCGCCCCGCATCGGACGCGGTTATCGTCGAGCAACGCAGCGTTCGGCGCGGCAACGAAATGTGCGCCTGAGCAAGCGACGCACGCCTGAGCCGTAGAAACAGCTCGTTTCTATGGCAACACCGCATTCACTAGAGGCGCTTTTGTACCGCTTTGAAGCATAGAACTCGTGGCTGAGATGTAGCGTCTCCGTCTCACACTCCGGAGACCCTGGTTCGATTCCCACCCAGCCCATCTTGCAAGTTGTTTTTATTCATGAAGTGCCTGCTGGGATTTATCCCTCACGGCCAACGCCGCCGACACCGACGACACCGGCTTTTCTGCGATACGAGCTCCTTAACGCTCTCGCGTTAAAACTGGCTGTGGCTTAGCTAAGGTTAAGCCCAGGATGCGAAGCATACTAACTTTTATTTTTACGCGACAGCATTAAGGAGCTCGTGTCGCAGAAAAGCTGGTGTCGTCGGCGTCGGCTCAGGCGTGCGGCGCTTGCTAAGGTGCACATTTCGTTGTCGCGCCGAACGCTGCGTTGCTCGACGCTCACCGCGTCCGATGCGGGGCACGTAGTCGCTGCACCGTAGCAAAGCCACCTAGAAACAGTCTCTGTAGCACGCCGCAACCTTCGCTTCTCATTCCAACGAGCAGCTCTGCCTCCAGGACGCATCTCACCGCGTGAGTGTCTAGCAGAGGCAAGCGCAGCTGCTTATATACCGCCGCGACGCCGCGCGCGACGGCGCGAGTTGGAGCCCCGTTTCTCCTCTGTCGTGACGTCGCGGTGTCACGTGTTCAGCCTTGAAGGTGACGGCGCCAATTGGAGCCCCGTTTCTGCTCCGTCTTGACGTCACGGTGTCATCATCATCATCAGCCTGGTTACGCCCACTGCTGGGCAAAGGCCTCTCCCATACTTCTCGAACAACCCCGGTCACGTACTAATTGTGGCCATGCCGTCCCTGCAAACTTCTTAATCTCATCCGCCCACCTAACTTCCTGCCGCCCCCTGCTACGCTTCCCTTCCCTTGTAATCCAGTTCGTAACCCTTAATGGCCATCGGTTATCCTCCCTCCTCATTACATGTCCTGCCCATACCCATTTCTTGATTTCAACTTGTGTTCATACAGGATGTTGTGGCCAAGTACTGCACCAGGGTGGCCAATCCTGCTCTGGTGAGGGAGTGCGTTACCGGTTCTGGTCACCGGGATCATGCCACACTCCAGGCCTGTTTGTGCAACTTTACCAACAAGCGGATTTTTTTTTAATCCTGTGGAAAATTACCCGCACCGGGATTCGAACCACCGACCTCTTGCACGCGAGGCGGGTGTTCTACCTCAACGCCACCGCTGCACTTTCTACGCCACTGCGCGGCGGTGTCGCCAAGGCGACACCGCCCCGCCTGAGGAGCTGGGTGGAGCTCTAGTATTATGCTTCGCATAAAAAAATCGGGCCCTGACATTACGCTCTGGGTTGCCGAGGGAAATGAAGGCCATGTAGAGCAAACCTTACAGGCGGCTGTCGACGCGGTGCAGGAGTATCTACGTGACACGGGCCTCGAATGCTCCGCGGCCAAATCGGAGCTCCTGCTTTACAGACCCACGCGCAGGGGTCGCAAACCCAGGAGCTCCGATTCCGCAGCCGAGCACGCCGACAGAGAAATTAGAGCAGTCACATCTGACGGCGCCATCTTCCCGCATGTTCACAAAATTAGGGTACTGGGCTTGCACCTGTCGGCCAACAGCCACGACGGCGAAACCGTACGCAGACTAGAGCGTGCGGTCAATGAAACGATCCGGTTACTGATACGTATCACGAACAGACATAGCGGCATGAAAGAAAGCAATACGATCCGCCTGGTACAGGCGTTCGTAACCAGTCACATAAAGTACGTCGCCTCCTACCTCAAGTGGCAGGTGGCCGAACGAACTAAACTAGATCGCCTCATCCGCAAGGCGTACAAACGTGCCATAGGATTGCCGATCAATACCAGCACGGATAAATTTCTCGAACTGGGTTTACACAATACCCCCGACGAGATAATAGAAGCGCACAACGTCGCGCAGTACGAGCGTTTGTCAAAAAGCAGAACCGGACGACACATCCTCGAGACGCTGGGCATCAGCTACTACACACAGCAGGGCGAAAAGGTTCCGATACCCATACCGATTAGCGAGCGCATCGCCGTTTCACCGTTGCCCAAGAACATGCACTCGACGCATCACGCTGGCCGGCGCAACAGGCGCGCGCGAGATTTACAAAAGAAATACGGCAGCAACAGAGAAACTGTCTACGTAGATGCGGCCCGTTACGAGTGGGAACGTGGTTTCGCTGTCGCAATCACGGACCGTAGCGAAACTTGCGTCGCGAGCGCGATGATACGCACGGAAGAGACGGAGGCGGCCGAGGAAGCAGCGATAGCCCTCGCGGTGGCCACCACGGATGCCGAGGTGATAATAAGCGACTCGCAGGCAGCGATACGCAACTACGCTAGCGGCCGCATCTCCTGGGAAGGGGCCCGCATTCTCCAAATCCAACAGGGCAATATTTGCCGCAAAAACGACAGTTTCCTCGTATGGACCCCCGCCCACACGGACCCTCCGCTCCCGGCAAACGAGACGGCCCACGCCACGGCTCGAGGACTTACATGCCGAGCCGCGGCGCCCGCCGGCAATCCCGACGTCTCGCCCACCGCGAGAGCGATGCAGGAGTGGACGTTGGGAAGATCGCATGACCACTTTCAGAGACATCACGCAACACTACAGATTTAACAGATGTAAATACCCACCACCGCACGCCAAACTAAACAAGAAACAGGCGGTTGCATGGAGGCAATTGCAGACACACACATAGCCTAACCCGGCGATCCTTCGCCTCTGCTACCCCGACATTTATCCGTCCGACGACTGTAAAGCGTGCGGAGCCAGAGCGACGCTGCAGCACATGCTGTGGGCATGCGCTGGTAGCCAGCAGCAGGAGTCCCCGACGAACGGGATAGAAATGGCAAAAGGATAGACAGTTGGGAGAGTTGGTACGGTAACATGATTTTGGCTTCTAGCGCGAAGTGAAACACGGACACAGAAAGGAGCAGACAGGACGAGCGCTAACTCTCAACTAAATTTTCATTGAAACGAAGAACCTATATATAGGTGATTGCAAAAAACCATAGCATAAGAACATGACAACGTAAAAAGCATCAGTTAAGCATGTCAGTGGGTATGGAAGTCAAAGAACAAAAAATGGCTGTGGCTTAGGTAAGGTTAAGCCCAGGATGCGAAGCATACTAGCCTTTATTTTAGTTGTTGAACCACTGTTTAGCCTGGTGAACTGCTGTTGCTTGGCTATATTTGGTTCGGCTAGACGAAGAAACAACTCATGCATTACTTCTTCGCCTTCAAGAGTGGAACGCGACAGCGTTCCCGTCGACCCGCCAAGGGGTGTAAGACAATGGGCTACAGGGCAGCGACTACGCGCCCCGCATTGGACGCGGTGAGCGTCGAGCAAAGCAGCGTTCGGCGCGGCAACGAAATGTGCGCCTGAGCAAGAGACGCACGCCTTAGAAACAGCGCGTTTCTAAGGCAACACCGCATTCACTAGAGGCGCTTTTGTACCGCTTTGAAGCGTTGTACTCGTGGCTCAGTGGTAGCGTCTCCGTCCCACACTCCGGAGACCCCGGTTCGATTCCCACCCAGCCCGTCTTGCAAGAGTTGAGCCAAAGCCACTTCTCCTCTGTCGTGACGTCACGGTGTCACGTGATTTCATGGTCACCGCCGCGCCTGAGGAGCTGGGTTGAGCCCTCGTAATATGCTTCGCATAAAAAATTATTTCAGATTAGTACACGTATTGCGAAGGTACTGGAATTCGCAATCTGACAGAGACAACGAAGCGTGACTGACGCAAGTGTCTCCTAATCTTTTTATGTGGAAAGCCTCGATAATTTCCCTCGTGGTTTGGCATCTGTTTCTAGAAAGAATTTTCGTGTCTTCAAAGAAAGGTTTGCACCCACAATCGAAACAATAGGGAGTTTTAGAATAGGGGCCCCAATATTTTGGGGCCCCAAACAGCTTTGCGGGTGTTAGCGTTGGGGCACGCAGGAGTGAAGAGTTTTAGAATAGGGGTTTGCGTTTGCGGACAGCGTCTTGCGATGACAGCGCCACTACGGCGTCTAAGAAAAACGATTAAAAATAATTAAATAAAATATTCCATTTTATGATATGAATAATAATTTTGACTTGCGTGTATTTGCGTTTAATTACAATTTAGAGGTTATTCTTTAAGCAGCAAACAATTAGTTGTGCTTAGTTTTGAGCAAGAAAACCAACTTTACGTGCCTTCACCAGCCAAGCTTAGCCGTGTTAGGCCTACGAGCCATAAAATCCACACTCGAATTCGGAATCAGCGGCGTCTAATGAATCAATCTTCATAACATACGCTAGTTGAGAGAAAGCGATAACTGCAGTCACTTCTCCTAGCTTGCGAACTTCACGCGTTACCGCGAATCGAACACAATTTGGTGCTAGGTCAGAGCCGTCGGTTCGATGGGTGCCGCCATGTTTGTTGACGCAAAGCTTTTGGGAACGCTATTTGAGCTCCCGCTAAATCGGTGAAATAGCGTTCCCAACGCAAAACCCAAACGCAGTTTGCGTCTCGCGCATGCGCAGTGGCTTCGACGCTATTTCTTTGGGGCCCCAAAACGTTTGGGGCCCCTATTCTAAAACTCTCTAATGTGCAGCTAAATGTGATGCACTAGGGTTGTTTAGTGAATGTTTTGTGTTCTTTTAGTCTAATGTTAATGCATCTACCACTCTGTCCAATGTAAGCTTTCCCACACTCGAGTGGAATCTGATAAACTACGCCCGTGTTGCAAGACACTAAAGGGGACACATGTTTAACTCCGCAATCATCTTTTCTTTTTTTGCCTTCCTGTTCAAGTCTCCTATTTCTCAAAGGGCACATGTTAGCCAACTTTCATGGGGCCGAGAAAAACTGCAATTGATTTGCTTCAGAAATTTGGACTGGAGCGCCTCGCGTCGGGAGTTAAACATTCCAAGGGTCTGCACCTCAAAATATTTTTTAGTGCTAAGACACATAAGCCGGAAGTTCCCTTTCGAGCCATTATTTCTGAAAAAGAAACTTGGCAGTACGCAGTCTCAACCTTTTTACATAATGTATTGTCTTCAGTTCGTCTTAACGACCCCTTCCTGATAAGACATTCGGAAGAAATTGTGGCCTTTCTAACAGAAAATAATCCAGGTAAATGCTCAGCGATCAGTGTTGATGTTAAAGACCCTTTTTTTCGCTTCCGCAATCGGAACTACTGTGTAGTGTTAAAGAAGCACTGACGCTCAACAATGATGAGTTCCGGTTTACTCAGGACTGTGGGATGCCTGTGGAATCTTTTCTAGAACTTTTGTTGTTTTACATAGGGAATACTGTTGTAAAATGGGGTAGTTCTATATATGTACGAAAATCGAGAGTTTTTATTGGTTCTAAAGTTGCGCCTGTTTTGAGTGACATTTATCTAAGTTGCGTTAATAGAAAACTACAAAACAATCTTAAGGAATTGGCCGTGCATTCGTTTAGATACGTAGACGACTATCTGGTGTTTTGGTCTCGCGATAACTACACCAACAAAGCTACGGATATTTTAAAGGTTTTTAGGGAATGTGGTGGGGGCCTAGGTTTCACGCTAGA